>NC_049985.1:13946467-13990985 GCF_000003815.2 Branchiostoma floridae | reverse complement strand
CGTTTAGATGAATTGATAAAATCATTAGATATTTATTGAAATGATAGCAGAATGCATAACTTTAACATAGCACATGTAATCTTTTAATGCAAATAGTGGTAGTAAAACATTATTAACAGCAATATAACAATATAAATGTTTGTTCCTCAAAACAGGTAGATTTCTAACACTCTGATAAATGTGCATCCTCCCTAGCCTGGAGTCCAGCCCTGTTTGCTTAAGTCTTCTCCCGAAGGTTGCTAACTGCCAGACTAAAGCAAACAAGGCTGGACTCCAGGCTACATACTCCCTCCATAGCAATAGCATACATAGCAACATCAGCATGCAACATGCATACATCCCATATAAAAGGCATCACATTTTCCACATCACAGGACACATCCATGGGTGGAAAGAATGGCACCATCTCCAACCAATACCCTGGGGGTTTGCAGCTATTAATCATGACAGATAGAGTCTTTGCAGCGCTGACAAAAACCCGTCTGTGCCACAAGATAAACGGCTGCTTTTCACACAGCGCTGTATTTTACCTGTCTGCACTCCACACATGCACATTATATTATATTACAGGGGGAAGCATACTGAAAGGCACCTCCAAAGACAATGGTTGCAATGCCACAAAAAGTATAAACAGCACCGTAACTTTTATTGAAAATAAAGCGCTACCAATTTGAAAATTATGAGCAAGGCTCTTTCTGTGGAAAAGTACAGAATTTCGAGGCTGTAAATTGATGAAAGGCAGTGGAAGTGGAAGTCACTACAGTGATTGAAACATCCATCTCTGCTATGATGATATGTCAGGTTATTAGAATGATCTGAAGGCAAAGCCATTGCATAGGGTTGGAGAGAAAATTGTATTCCAAGCCAGGCAAGTTACTTAGAATATGGAAAAGGTCCAAGAAGAGACTGAATGATATACTAGTATGAGAGAAATGATCGTTTATTTCAGCAATGGTCATGGGTAATTTCATACTAACCAAAGCCACGAGGAGCTAGATCAAAATGAAATACATTGAAAAAGTGGGGAGTGCTAATCTTAATTGCTGCAGCCCTAATGTCATTACATAGCTTTCAAAACTCCCATGATTTCATTGCTGATACGTACTTCATCAGGTTAGTGGTTAGACTGGAGAATATTGAATTTTCATCATTTCCTCATTTGTGCCGACCCTGTTTTCACGACAGTGAATAACAATTTTCTTTTCTCATATCATTTTCTAGACAGACTGCCATATCTGGCAGGGTGCCACCTAGATACTGACTGGTATTCAAAAAGCTGAAGCTGAACAACTCTGGGATAGGGGCCAGGAAGTCTTAGCACAGACAGTCACACTGCATCAAAATGCTTGTACAGTAGTTACTGTTATAGTAGTATCACTGCATAAATATTGGTGCTGGCAAATGTTGTCTGAAAGTCATAGAAAAGAACAGAACAAATCTGTTAGTTTACTGTTAACCATTAATTATTAAATTCTTGCCATTTAGCATTTTTGACCACTGCAATATATCTGTAGTATAGATTCCAAATTCTACTGTAGAGTTAGCACTTAAGTGACTGGTATTGCATAGCGGAAGTAAGAAGGCTTCAGTGAAATTATATCTAAAGCATTACGGAGGGTCTACATGCCCTTTTCCATTAAGCGTTGCGAGCTATTTTAATTCACTGTTAATCGTAGCTGGGCATCTGTATTCAATGTCAAGCATTATCAGCATATTGTTGGGGAAGCATTATTGGACAGTTTAATAGTACGTCACATATTATTTGTTATCCTGTGTTCATCGTCAACCATTATTCAGACATTCTTCATAGGACCAGACCTGTGGAGGCAACACTAAAGAACCCTTGGAGATCATACTCCTGAATACATTGCATTCAAGATGATTTTGTTGTCACTGCCTCCACACCTCACAGAGAGCTATGACGCAAAAGTTCCGTCACTACATTTAAGTGGGTGAGTCCTACAGAAGCTTTGGAATTTACCACTAAGCCATTGTTGGTCTTTCTGAATTTAACGTTAAGCGTTACCTACATGTACTCCAGAATTAACCGTTAAGCATTGCCAGCATTCCCCCATGCAGACCCTCATGACAGAGACAATGATCTGTAACAAATTACCCAGAGTAAACCAGCAATGCCCAGGGTGTCATTAAGTCAGAACGTTGGCCAGGTCACAACTGACCCTTTGTGGATTGCCATTTGGAGAAAGCAGTGATTTTGTAGGGGGTTAATGTTGCCAACATTGACATTTTGAAGCCAAATTTAATTTCTTAAGGGTAGCTTTTGAGTAGACATAACATTGTCAATGTGGAAATCTTTCTGTAACAGTCTAAGGAATGATGCATTAACATTTAAAGACCACCACTTATTTGCTGACATTGGGGCTATTTCATTAAAACAGTGCTGATTTATATGCATAGCCACATGATATACTAGGACTGAGGGGAGTCATTAGTCATATGCTATTCAAGGACGAAAGAGCCCCCAAAGTAGAATATTCTATAGGCTATCTATCTTGAGTCTGGAAATATGGTGACAATCAAGGCTATTTATTACCAGATATAACGGTATACCTTTAGACAGACATATGCTGATCTGAAACAGCACAGAATACCAAGAATCTTGGCACATGCTGTATAAATGCAGGAGATATGTCACCTTTGTAATACCAAAAGGCTTACCACAAGGCATGATATGTTGTGTAAGTACAAGTAATGTAAGTACAAGTAGTAGTTTTCTATATCCCAGCACATCAATATGAGAAATGTAATGAGCATTTGACAGCCTACTGAGCATGCTTAAGGTAGGCTAAACAAGGCATTCTTCAATCAATGAACAGGCAGCAGTAGAAAAAGTCAATATTCCAAGGGGCACCAATGAGGGAATTTCTAGAATCTACAAAAGGCTGGAGCTTAGCATAATCAATAGCTCCGAAATAAACATCAACAATTCTTACAAAATGTCATAAATCCTCATAAGAAAATTTACCATAGTCTTTCTTTATAGGCATGAAAATGAAGAAATACCAAATAACAACTGTTATTCTTTTAAAATTTCTATATGATGGATCAAAGCAAATTGCAAGCTTCATTAATGGCAGTGGGATTCACCAATGGCACCAGTGCTCCCCTCGCATGTTAAGAGACGATTTCCTATAGGCTCCGCCCTGCCAGTCTGTATTTCTCTCATTACCTGGCAACGGCAATGCTTCCAACAACCAATTAGCATCGCCACCAACCACAACCCAACATCAATCAGGAGACGCATACCATTTCAAACAGCTCCGACCTATTTCTCGCAATTCCTTTTTCATCCCAAAGGCAAACTGTATAAAATCTCCAGTTTGTACAGAAATGGAAGTAGTTTTGAGAAGCAGGTGCTGTTTCTGGAGCTAACTCCCACTGCGCTACCCTAATCAATTATTAAGTGTGGGCAATTGCTACGGACTGCTGCAAAGGCCCAGTGGCTTCCAACAGTAGTGTCAGAACAAAGGAGATCATCACAGCTGTGGAACACAAGTGGATATGTGGGTGAGACTTCCTCCCTTTGCTGGAAACCTGGAGGTATGTTCTTCTTATTGATAACCTTTGTTAGGAGCCGTGGTGAATTGTTGACAGGCGAGTTAGCGGTATCTTCTTCAAATGCGGTATGACCTCACAGGATGAGGGAAGATTACTGGCCATAGCACCACACGACCGGCAGATCCAAAGCTGTCGTTATTTATATGCTGGGTGAAAGTTAGGGTAGGCTGGCTACAGGGGGTAATTGTATTGCAGTGCCGGGCTGTCGTGTACCTAATTCATTCTACATATTATACTACATCCCTGCAATAACTGCAGGGGGACACTAGAGCACAGGAAGGTTGGAATAAGTGAAGGATGTATATTTTTAGCGCATCCAGGAATGTTAGGACATTCAATTCAAATTCTATGACACCAAGAACACCCTGTCAGTATGCATGTACAGCATTCCAAAGCTGTATTCAGATCATGTACAGTTAGCCTATAAGATTACGATGCATTCAGGCTATAAATGTCTTACCTTCCAGTTTATTATAGATAAGTGTGGGGCAATGCAATAAGTAAAGAATACCAAGCAGATAATGCTATATGCACAAAATGTAACATAAATATTATGCATATTTGATATTATACATGATTTGACTTGACATTATACATATTGTGTAAAAAACTACAATGATCAATTATATTCATTAATTATTTTCTCTGTAGTACTACTATATAATCTTTGTTGGAGGTATCTGTTACCTACATACCCACTAGCCTACAAAAAAGACAACAGTATTTTAAATGCACGAAGCAAAGATCTGGGATGTAAACAATTCCATTTAGCACGTGTAGCAAGTGTACGGTACAAAAATCAACTTAACGTCTAAAATGCAATATCTTTGTATTTAACATAGATATACAATTGCTTAAAAAGATACTTCCTTTTGTTGGTAGCAAATTTCTTGATGCAAAAACATTTCAAAGCAATTAAGAGACCTATTTTGCAACTCATACATATTACTGATAGAGCATTGAATCAGCAAATAGGTATGATCAGGATTATGATAAAAACACATGATATTTGATTACAAAGAGCAGATATCCCTAATTAAGAACATACTGCATTATCTTCTTAAATCTGTATGAATTACCCACAAGAATTCGGCTTTATTGATTTTTTCCAACATTAACGAACACACAACCCGTAATATGCAGCAGGTCAATCCTGCGGGGTGGCCGGGGATACTAAATCATTGCACCACTATAGGAATCCCATTACATCACTCTGACCAACATTTACTTCAACCAATGGGTTTTCAAGGGACATTGTATGGTGTGATTCTTGCTGTGGTGACAAAGTGAATAATAATGGTTTGCATTTAACGTTAGTGGTTCATGTCTGGGTCTTTCCTTCTCTTTTCTCATCCACAGTTAACAGTAGTTCACCTTTATCCGCCGGGTAACCTATTTCCATTGTTTTCACAAACAGAATATTAAGGGATATCATGTCGACAGATGCTGGTTTCAAATTGCAATATTTTCACAATTTTGCAGTTTGAAACCACCGTCCCTCGACTTCATGATCCTTGACTTGATACATGTACCATCAAATACCTTATTTTAAAAAACAACAAATATAGGTTACCCTGCCAGTAAAGGGGAACTAGCGTTAGGTTAAAACTTGAGATGAAGTGAAATGAGGTCAGGCTTGTTTTCCACATTATCATTCATATTTGCTTGTTTGCATTGCATACACACACATAAACATATCAGGTTTGTACTGAAGAGTACAAGCTGCATATCTGGACAGATCTAGTTGATCCTTTCACACTGGGATAGACACAAACTCTTTATGATAAGTGTGGTGGGCTGTTGTTGTGGTTCAGGTATGATTCTCCTCAAACACAGGACCTTTACTGAATGCCCTATCCAAGACACGTCCCGGGCCTAAAGGCTAGAGTTGATGATTCTCTAAAAATCACTCCGGACTCCAGGAAGAATAGTGACATATCAGTCACTAATGGAGATCTGTATCAAACCAAACCACACCAAACCAAAATGTACAGTCATGTAGGTACTCATTTTCATCTGAGAAAAGTGACGATATTGATGTAAGTGTCTTACACAAGGGCAAAAGTCAAAAACTCTAACTACAAGGTCATTGAACCACCCTATATTCAATTTCTAATTTGCAATATTACACACCGTGTTGAAAGAATGTTCCCTAGACCAGAAAAACGTGGGTTGATGATAGACAGGCTTAGTTGGTACCTGTCAGTATAAATCTCGATTCATGTCAATAATTCATACACACATATTTTTTTCTCAAGACAATTTTGGCAAAGACTCGGGTCTTTTTCTTTCAAATCCTTCTTGTGTAATTGCTTTTTGAAGTTTGACATTTGAACTCAGCCTATAGTCATGTATGGCAGTTTAACAGCCTACCTATTGTTATCGGATTACTAACAGTAATGCATCCATGGATACAGGAAAAACAAGACAATAGCAAGTAAGATTTCGTGATGTAACGTTACTACCATATGCAGATGGATGTGCCTTTTTATTCTAAAAATAAGCAGGGAGAATTATTAATGAAGGTTAAGGAATACATATATGTAGCAGGGTACATTCAACCAGGCTATATTATTTTATAGCTTTTTGGGGTCATGTAAAATGTTTCACCTTGCATACAAAAATAAACATAAAAAAATTTGTAATCTCCCGTAAAACCATGTATCATGCTGCGATATGACACACTGTGCTAATTTCTATGCTTTTATAAGTTTTGTGCTTCACTGTGTTTTAGACAATTGAGGAACAGGACAATTTTTTCTCTCCATTTGTTTGCCTGACTTCACATTCTACAGCTTGCCCCTCCCCATCTTTTGACAATGGAAGAGTCTGAAGTATTTGATGTGTTGTGGAGTCCGTTATCAGTCAGTTCCAGCATTCTCATTATCCAGCCTATGGGAATTCTTAGTACCATTTCTCCAAAGAAACCCCCACCCCCCTACAGCTGCAACTCCTTGATGATATAACACAGTAAACCCCACCACTTTATGCTGTTCTAGCAACACTTACCAGAAAAGAGGGAGGAGGATATGTAATTGTCTTCTTCACAGTAATCTAGCATCCCACTGGAGAGACTGTAAATGCTTCTACGTCAGAAAATAACTGTTCGCAGACCCCCGTGAGGAAACCCTGGGGCGTCATCACGTCAAGTATCACGATAAACCACATCTCCTCTTTCAGCACCATAGATAGATCAAGCAGACATTTGTATGCAGACCTGCTCCTCTGTTTATCTCTGCTGCACAGGCAACTTTTTACCTTTATAGCTGCAGTAAATGTTCTCATATCTCTATCTGTGTTCATTTATTGGTTATGACGTGGGTAAATATCACCTCATTGTGTGCCTCATTGCATGTGAATACTACATTGTGGAAAGTTACCATTCTTACCAATTATTTCAACATGTCATCATACTGTCAGAGAAGCATATTACTGAATGAAGGATGGCATACTGGGGAGTACATAATTGTAAGACTTCTGAGACTAGTCTGTAGTCACATACTACAGGGTGTCTCTATTTTTATGGAGTTAAACAGAAAAGGATAGGGAAAGAAAAAGCCTACATTGACATCTGAATACGACTACACTGAAATTTCCATCACAAAAATTTTGGACTTTTGTCAAGGAATGGACAATCCACTGATACTGTGACGTCCCATTGTGTAGATAGCACTTGTGACTCCGTGAGCAATGGATCATGTTGCAGAAGGTCTGTGGCTCCCTTTGTCTCTGTTTAAAGGTGGTTGTAAAGCCACTAGTAAAAAACTAGTAAAAAGCTAAAATCTCTGAGATTCTGAGTTAGCTTGACGGAGTGTGTAAAGCCCTAATGGCAGTAATGCATCCCTGGAAATCACGGCAAAATTCGACCTTTTCCGCTTGCTTTTTGTGACGGCCCGAAATTTCAGTGGCGCTTGTGAGGTCATAGGGGTCAATGGAATAGCCTACTGTAATGCAGGTAGAAATGATGCGTGTTGTGTTTTTATACTCTACATTCAACCTTCCAAATTAATTGTAAATTTATTCCTTACATAGATAAACGAAAGAAGTATAAAATAACTTTATAAACTTAAATTTTTTAAAAATTAAAACGTGTTTCTTTTTAACAAGCTGCTCGCCCATGCCTTCAGTGAAATATCCCGGCAAGCGGAAAATGTAAACAGTCGCGGAGATTTGTTTTAGCTTGTTTATCTCGGAAAATTTTCTTTATTTTCAGAGAATATGGGACTTAAAACCTGTACCAGGAGATAAATAAATCCGCATACGTTATTTTCATAGGTAATATTGCTAAACAGAACCTGTCATTTTTGCCGCGTTGCTGGATTTTGAAAGGACTCTGGTTCCCGTGGCGCGACCATGTGCTTGGCCCGCTTATGGCGGTTGGACAATTTATTTTCGCAGAAAAACGTTATTTTATTAATTAAGTTACAAAGGCATCTAGCGTTGTTTTAGATGATACTAGTATACAACAAGAAAGAGATTTCCGGTTTTCCAGAAAACCGGTTTTCGACGTTCCGGTTTTAACCGGACTTGAACCAAAAGTTATAGCAAGTCTAAGTCCGGTTCGGCGGACCGGTACGCACCACTACACAGAGTAGTACCTGACACTGTTTCCTCATCTATTCCAGCTGCCAGAGGCTCTCCCATGAGAAGGAGGAACCCCTTGGCCAACTGGCAGGTATCCTGATTCTGACAGCAGAAAACACGACCTATCGAAATAATGATGACTTCTGACCCTGGGGTCACGTACTATGAAGTGTCGGGGATCGTCATCAAACCCCCTGGAATTGCAGCACTGAGCCTGATTGGCGCTGGGGCTCTTGGTGTGTTCCTCTTTATCGCAGTCTTCATGTACATGTTTTTGAAAGAACAGAGAACTGTATCATCGAGAGTCAACACTCCAGCGCCCCTACCGACCATATCAGGAGGGCGTATACATGAGAGGCTCCGAGAAGAGACAACGGATAGTTTTGATGGGGCGGAACTTGTGTCACTGTCACCATCAGAGGTCAGGCCAGACTTTCAGTGCTGTAGATTCTCACAATCTCTGTTCAGTTATTTTAAAAAGATATCAACAAGCCAGGGGCAACAAATAGCTTTCAGCATGCAGATCTATATTTCAGCCTACTATATGGGTCATTTTACAGAACACAGACTAAAATGAGTAACACTTAGTCCATAATTTTTTTTTGCATCTTGCTTCATAATTAATGCCATATGGCAAGGCTATGGTAATGCAGCAGAGTTTCAAGTTCCACTCTAATGACAAGAATAATGGCCTGCTAGTTACAATAGCTAGAGTTAAATCAAATGGTTGTATAAGCTTCCTTTAATGCACATATTTATGCATCATGCATCTTGGTCTTTGGGGATGAAACCTAAAGGACTGCAAAGCTATATCATTGTTTGATATATTTTTATACATAATATGTTTATATTACTACAATAATAGCAAAGTATGTGCATGCAGTTTGTATGTGGATTGACAGGTGGCAACCTTGCTTGGTTCCTGCTTGCTAGAATGACTGCAAAGGAAGGGGTATCATATTTGGAATGGTTGAAAGCTGCAGCTTCTGCAGTTTGCACTTGGCATGACAGGGGGCATTTTTGACCTGCACTGAAATTCTTTGGCAATACCAACATCACTTGACAGGTGGTGTCCTTGGTGCTGAAAATCAATGTTGTTGTGCAGGTTACACAAAACTTAACCATGCAATGTACTTTCCAATCCTTAATCATTCAACTTGAATTTACAGTTTTTCATATCTTGTATACTGGGATATTTGCTAGATTTACTTGCTGTTTCCACCCAACGTTTTAATATAGCTACTTAGTTAGTAGATGGATTAGATTCTAATGGAAACCTTCCTTCAACAACTATTTCTCCTACTTATCCAAACACAATGAACTGGAATTGGGTCGATTGAATTGTCAGGATCCTATATGTTAAGATACAAAAAAGAATTCCATGGTACAAAAAAGAACCTTTGCTTTAGTTTACATGCATATTGGCATACAAAAGTTTTTTTCTACAAATGAGCATTATATATCTAATATTGATACATGTAGGAGAATTTAACTCTTGAGAGTCCCCCTCTACACACAATAAGTACCTTTTTATGATGAGACAAAAATCTACAGAATGACTTTCAAACTATTTCCATGAGTTTGACTCATGTATAATAACTTGTATATTTTTCTAGTTCAGTCACCTCCCCTCTTCGAATATGATTTTTTTTCCAAAATATGTCCATGCTCCTCTTTCTTTGAATAAGACATAATGGAGTAGCTCAGAGTGCTACTCTTCCTAGCGCCAAATCCTCTGAAGGAGTAGAAAGGAGAATAATATCGCCCTTTTTACATTTGGCAGTCTGTGACCTTCAAACAAAAGTTGCTATTAGCCATTATATGTAGAGTCCAAGCCTTTAGTAATCCATTATGATAAAAGCCTGATGGAATGTTCTGTTGGTATGCTCTAAAACTAATGCACTACACTGTATCAATGACCTTAGATCATGACCTTGCCATGGAGTTGGCACGAAGGTTTGGTATGTATGACCAAGTTTACTGTCAAGTTCACCTCACGGTCATGCAGCTTGTTCCATCCCACCACTAATGACCTTGCTCAGAACACATGCTCTAAACACCATGCTAAATTTGAGGAGCAAAATTGCATGCCTGCCTGTTAGTCATGTTGATCATGGTACAAGATGTTCAGATGCACAGTTGGTACAAATATGAAAAGTAGATATTTTAGGATTCTAAAGTAAAGGGAACATCTACCCTTCCCCAAGTGCCAACTTAAAAGATAGAAGTGATAGCATGTACATAAGGATTGAAAGAGTTTTCTTTCAATACTGCTCATTTGTTGCCAGAAGGCAACTTGCTGTTTCTATTTCATGAAAATGAAAGAAGGGAAGTTCAAAAGTTTCAACTAAATCATCATCATTCCAATTGGTCGAAAAGTAACATGCATTCAACATATAAACAAACATGCATGTTAGATAAAAATCTAGTATATCTAATGCTTGACCAATCCAATTAGTCTTTCCACAAACTCCTAGCATGACTATATACAATAACATAATTGCGCATGTTTCGAGAATAACATTAGCATAACAATAACCACCTCATGCCTGTCTGAATCTGCTGTATGACGTCATGATAGTACAGTCAAACCTGTCTATAGCGGCCACTCGAGGGACTGGTCAAAATTGGCCACTATAGAGAGGTGGCCACTATAGAGAATATGCTAATTAATTGACCACAAGCAATAAGTTACACATGGTTTTAGTACCCACTGATCTTTATTCACATAATACAGTACTGTACATGTACTGCAATGATTTTTACACTATATGTATTAAGAAAACAAAAGCTATAAAAAGTTTTAAATGTTCTACAGTTGATATTGTCTGGTATCGTCATATTTCTTTGATCTTTCGTCTTCTATCCTTTGATACTTCGCCGTCCGTGTGTTCCCGCTCGCGTTCACACGTCAGATTCGCCCATTATGCTAATGTGGTACTCACAAGAAAAGTCACGTCATTTTAGACTTATCTCTTAATAAATGTAAGAATAAAATCCACCATAGTCTGAAGTTCATATCATTTTTCTTTGTAACAATTTATTTAGAAATTTTTGTGATGTAAATTAACCTAAGCGATAGTGTATTAGAACGTAACTTTAACACAATTTGCCTCCGTAATATTGGTGTCGTCTATTGACCTTATATGACCTCGTTTGTCAGCACGTATGGGTAGCGCCAGTTTACGAAGTTTTGTTTTGAAAATAAGTCAAAGAGGTTTTAAATCCGGCGTAGGGTGACGATACGACCGCTGTATATGGCCGAACGCGTGCCGAAACATAGATCAGCGGTCCGCGTGGCCGTAATCGGCAGTGTTTTTGTACCTGCGGGACCGGAAATCGTGTGGCCGTGGCCGCGTTGGACAGGTGGCCGCTAAGCCTATTTCTTAATCATTACGAATCCAAGGGACCGACAAAAAGTGGCCACTATGGGCAGGTGGCCGTTATGCAAAGGTGGCCGCTAATACAGGTTTGACTGTACATCATCCACCAAGTTCATCACAGACAGTTTGCAAAAAAGTCCATTTATTGCTATCAGTACCACTATTACAATGTCTTCAAACAAGTGAGCATGATTTGTATGCCATCAGAGCATCCACAACAGAGTCCTATCCTGGTACTCCATCATCCATCCATCTCTATCCATCTCAAACCTCTAATGTACTGCCAAACATACTGCCTTCTGTGCACCGCCACTTCTCATCACGATTACAACTCCGTCTTTTTCAGAACAACTTGGTGCGCGCGGAGACAACCCACACTATAGTGGCAGAGTGAAGAGGATAACCCAGCAGGAAATATGGATGGACAATCAAATATCAGTGCAATACTTGGCAACTTCCTCTACAATTTCTAGTCTATTGGCTATCAGACATGTATGGGAGTAATTGTTGCAATATTGAAACATGCTAGTTGGTGATAGGAGAAAAGTGTTCAGTTTCTTTTCTTTAGAGAAAGACTTTGTACTAGTTACAAAATAGAGAGAAGTGAATTCATGTAGCATTATGTTACAAACTCTTCCAAATATGTACATATCACATATCTCTTCAATATTCTATAGAATATGTAAAATCATCCAAGTTAATGCATCCATTGTAAATATGAAAAATGGCAGCATATCGCTAATACTGAAAGCAAAATTTCTTAGGCAATATAAGGCAAATAATGATAAGAATCAAGCAATGATCAGTGTATATAAAAGATGTATAACAGAAGCCACATGATAATGTAACACATATATCCAGCATGGTATCATTTCACTATGCATGATGTAGAGATTAATTTGAAGTGCTAGAAGTCTAGTTTGCCGAGGTGGTAAGTTATGTACACAACTTTCTGTTCTTCTCACACCTATTATGCAAGTAAATTTATACTGTTCCATGCTTTACTTTTCACATCAAACCTTGTGAAATGTCCTGTGTATTTATTTCATTAGTCCATCTTCCCACCATGACATCTGGTGCACCGTAAGAGAAACATATCAGACAACTAGAAAGGCCGACATTTGCTTGGGTGCAAATACAGCATATTTCAGCCATACCCATTCCCACGCAACATTGGACTGTTCCAAGTCACCCCTGCGCAAAAATGCAATATTTTAACTGTAAGTTATCCCCAAAAGAGAACTAATATTGTGAATTGATTCCAGGTCAAAACAGAGCTTGCCCAATATGCCCCGGGCCCATATGGAAGAATATAATCTTCCACAGGAGCGCCTATGCATAACTGATTGGTTTTTAGAATTGCGGCAGCTCCTATTTTTCCGAGAGTGAAAAAAAACGCATCTTCCATTAAGATTTTCATCATGAAATTACATGACGCCATTCAACAATTTCCACTTCGATAACTAGGTCTAAATACCGTAATAATCTCCTTGTGATGTGGGTACATTTATCATTGCAGTGAACTTTTTTTTAAGCAAGTAGCTATAGGGCATACATTTTGATAATTGTCAAGCAGGTGCAGGTACTGTGTAGTAGGAGTGTTGTTTTTTTTTCAAGCTAAAAAACTTCAATCTTCTTCTTGTTTTGTATGAGCCATTATAAACGGAGACGTCACGAATTTTTACAAGAATTTTACCACTCTGTCGCTTCATTTCTTTTCTGAAAAATCCCAGCTGCAGGACCAACAAGTTAATTTGATTTGGCTTTATCTGTATAACGTTATTTCATTTTCCTTCGAATTCTTTGTTAAGTATATGCCCCTGCATACCACTGTTAAATTGTTTTACTTTGTATGCAATCCGCTGAGCCATCGGACGTAATCTTGTCTGAGTGTTATAATTTCCTGCTCGTAGCGTGCGAGACCTGAAGGATAGGTGTTTCTACCTTGTTCGTGGGTTTCTTTTCGGAGGTCAGTGGTGATACTCTGGTACTGAGAGTGTTTTATTGGGCTCAAACTCTGGCAGTTTAAAGTTACTTACAATTTTAATGTACAAAGTTTACGTCAAAAAAGAACAACAACAATACTAGAAGTACCTACATTTGTTCGGGAAAAATACATCCATTCTCGCCACTGTCAAACTTACGTATCAAAACTAAACGCAAACTGTCCAATTTTCCCTGTCCAAATCTGCCGAAAATGATTGATAGTGCCATGCGGAATGTTGGTAAAGTCATCGCCACTAACGTTCAATGCACGCGTACCGTCCGCTACCGCTCAAATGACCCTGTCTGAACTCCAAATCCTCGCAAACTACAATTTCAAACCGGGCACAGGGCACAATATGGCAACTGTAAGGCTGTAATGTGCATCTGTTTGTGTATATACGGGATTGCAAGGCCCCGCTTATGAATATTAACTAGCATTCGCCTTTCTCGTCGCTGATTGGCTGGCGTCCATAAAGTAATTAACTCTCGCTCTCCCCAGACAGCTGGCACCTGGCACGTGTGGGCTCTGGGGTCACTGGAGTTCACGGGAGAAGACCGAAAGAAAACCAATTTCCCCTCAGAAAAGTGCAGAAATTAATAATTTGAAATTGGTTTATACCAAAAATTTTACTTGGATCATTTTACCAACTATCTAATGCCTATCTACACCAAATCTAAGGTCATTCCATTGTAATTCAAGGGAACAGGGGGCCACAATATACAGTTTTGGTCAAAACATGACCTTTAAACTTCAATAAAATCATTTTAGAGGCAGATATGAATAAAATCAGAAAAACACACCTTGGTATTGACCCACTCTACCTTTGTGCTAAATTTCAGGTCATTCGGTCACGGAACGACGGAGATGAATCGCTTTGAAGATTTGACAGGAGAAAGAAAGAAAGAAAGAAACATTACGAATACAATATATTTCACCATACCATATATGGTATGGCTGAAATATAATGACAATTGTGATCTATTCTATGTCTGCTTGATGGCGAAATGCCTTTTACCACAGGATAATAATACAAATTTTGTAATAAAGTACATGGTTCTCTTCTGACCAACTCAATTATTTAAGTTGATATATACATGTTTTGAGCAAATGTGTACTATGCAATTTTAATATATGTAACAAATTGTATACACATTCAATTTCAATTTTTTATAAATAATTGTAGATCATCTGAAAGTTTCTTGTTTTAGTCTAGATTCTGTTCTCAGAGGCAATACACCATAAATATTGAATTTTGATAATATCATTCTGTTGTTTATACTTTTTTGTCATTCATCACCATCATCTTCATTTTATTTTATTGTATGTTAAATTTGTTTGTAAGTACATGTATGATAATGTTATTTGTGACCCAGTGTCCCACTGTAAAACATTTTTAAAATTACTGAGTTGAGCTAACGTTAGAATAAATATGTATACCAGAGTTTATAAGAAATTTGTGTAAAGAGATTTATATAGTGATTATAAAAAAACTAATGAAATTATTCAGAGCAATGTTTTGCAAAATGTCTAGTTAAATCTAGTGAATCTGTACATTTTTACAGAATGTATGGTCTTGTTTACAAGTAAAGGTAACATTCAATGCAGTAGTATATTACATGACATACTATCATTGTGTCTTTCAAAATGGCATGATTGAATTATTTACATATCATAGGCAGAGGAATATAAGATATACTCAATTGATCAAATCAATGCATGAACTGAGGACACCAGTATTGCTAATTAAAACTGTAATTCTCAGTAAGCAATAAAGAGGTTCAAGTGATCACCATGTTTGTTGCTCAATGTGTATGAATAAGATACAAAAGGGGTAAAACAGATGAATAGACTGAGTAATACTGAAAAGAATAAAGAAAATCAATCATTTCAGTGGAATAGATCTAACTTCGTTAATAGAATATAAACAAGTTATCTGGATATGTGCTATCTGTGATTTCACTGAGAATAGAATGGAAGATTACATTTGACGATGTAGGGCACAAAACTATGTCCAATTAGTAATCTGTGCACTAAGCTAAGCAGAATAGTTAATAGATCAACTTTGAGTGCTTTTGTCATTTTTTGCACAATTTGACAATGTTTCATCATTGATGTACTTAAGTTGAATTGCATTTTTTTCCATCTTTTGTTGTGTATGTAGGGCCCTTTGATAAACTCCCTAGTTGCACCTGGTGAGATGAAAAAATATATTGACAGACCAACAGAAAAATTAAGACAAAGTCTAGAAAATGTTCATGCTAATGCATCAATTCGCTCCTGTTGTTTGAGTACAGGAGCTAATGTTATCTTGTGGGGGTGGCAGGGAAGGATACCAAGTACCAACAAAAAGTTCTACTTTTCCTTTAACGGGATTGTGCATTTTCTCATAGATTGCCTCTCTATCACCCCGTTCAACCCACTTATATGGGACAAAACGTAATGCAACTTTTTTATGACCTATCGCTGGCCTGACAGAAAGGGAGGTACAGTACAGAGTAAAAAAAGTTCAAAAGTCTGAAAATCAAATTTTGCTGTCAGCATTGTCTGCAACATCCAGGTGGCTCTTTTGGACCATCATACTTAACCTGTGATCCTTCTCATTGACACCGTCAGGAGAGACATGGGTCTCGCTAATGGAGGATAGAGAAGAGGGTGGCATAAGGTGATCCAAGCTTCCTGAGTTGGCATCTCATGATGTCCTCAACAATGATGACGTAATGACTTCAGAAAGGTTTAAAGGTTAAAAATCATAACCTCTACTGAACTTAAAACCTCTGCAAAAGACACAAGTGTGCCCTCCAATACCACTGATTCACCAAATAGGGCCCTATGTCAGTGCCACTGCCCGGGCAGTGGCACTGACATCAGATAGGAAGGCTGTTAGCCTTTTGAATCTAAAGGTACATTTTGTATTGTGACACAGACAAAGTAAGAGACACATGCCGGTGCCCACAAACCGAACAAGAAAGGCTGAAAGTCTTTTGAATCTTGAACTACATTTTGTATTGTGACACAGACAAAGTAAGAGATACATACATATCGGTGCCCACAATCTCACATCAAATACATGCTGGTTATGTATTGCCATTTTGCCTTGCACAAGCCAGGTGAAAAGGTACTACCCTTTGACCTCTCGGGGGCAATGACAGAAACAAGCGCAACATTGATTTCAAGGTTCAAGCACCTCAGGCAGAAGTGTGACGTGAACATGGAAAGCCAGAGGATGATAGATTAAAGAGTGCAACCTCGGGTCACGGATAGGTCAAGGGTAAACTGCAGGGGTAATTTGATTTCAAGTGGCTCTCTGGT
The DNA here is from genome assembly GCF_000003815.2 of Branchiostoma floridae. Lineage (NCBI taxonomy): Eukaryota > Metazoa > Chordata > Leptocardii > Amphioxiformes > Branchiostomatidae > Branchiostoma > Branchiostoma floridae. Next base: position 13,974,143 of record NC_049985.1, on the reverse strand, counting down.
ACTCATGTCAACTAAGGGTTGGATGTAAAACATCCTATATGAGCAGTTCATGTTTTCAAATGGAATTCTGATAGACCTAGAGTCAAAGACAGACATGTACATAATTAGTTGACAATCTATGATTATGAATCATGCGATTGTCAGCACATTCAAGACACACTACAATATCTAGTACATGAATTCAATTCATCATATGATCTATAACATAGAATCTGATGTAACTCTAACATCTAACCGTATCTCTGGTCAATAAAAACCTCAATTAGCACAAAACATGTGTCCTATTAACAAAAATGTAAAGCACAGGACCATGATACCAAAGAACCATCACTGGACACTTTGGAAACTTTCTGTATAAACAAAATTTTACATACAGCAGCCATACTGTCTGGAACGGTATCAAACCAAGATGTACTGCAGTAAATGATCCAAAGAATGGATTTATGTGGTTACATCCCAAACAAAGAAAACTAAAAGGTAACCCAATTTTCATGCTCACTGAACTGTCTACAATAACAAACACCATACAGTTCATCTCCAATTCTGACATTCATAAAAGAGTCATGCAATCAAGGGTACAAAAGCACAAGTGATAAAAATTTCAACACACTTCAGAAGAGCTTGAGATGAATTGAACAATCACAAGTAACTTATCATGCAGGCCTACTGCAGTGGAAGGACAGGCTCAAGCAGAATTTAGCACGCCATTCCATCAAATTGGAGGCAATTGAAATTTGACGTGGGTACCATTCTTCCTTCACAAATGCATGACTTGGCTTCCTTGGCTAAATAAGATTAAAGACTGTAATCTGCGTGAGTCAGACTTAACCCAGAATTTATCCTCCCGTTTTCTCAATTATGACTACAATTGAGATGAAACTAACTTCCTATTCATGAGCACTAAGCTTAATCTTTAGCTATGGTGGTAATGGTAATAATGTGGAGTCATACATAACCCATGAAAACATGCAACAAAGGCAGTAAAGGTTAGAATACCAAAGTGTCTTTGATCACACCACAACTTGAGTGAAGAAGTCAAGGCAATCATCAACTCATCCCTGCCATATTTTTGATTATTTACACTACAGGTCAGAGAAAAATTTTCTCAGTGAGTTTACAGTATATTTCATTATTGCTAATTTCAGCAGAATGGGTCCAGAGTAGGCTTTCACAGTCATCAAAGTGCAGTCCATGGTACTGAAACATAGGCAGTTGTTACTACTGGTGGTTCTACACTGCATGTGTCTTGTAAAGTATCCAGCAACACATCAAAACTCATCCCAAACTTTATGATCTGCAAGGGGACGATGCAGCTCTTCCATAAAACTTTGATCACACAAAATTGTCCAGCATTTTATCACTGTATTCAGTCACACTTCCTCAACAATTTCCTTCTACTAAAAAGCTGAAAAGCCTTGTACATAATATTGTCATTTACGTACCCTTCCTAGCTACAAAACAGTCACATAAATCCCCATTCAAATTTCCTACGAACCGAAGTATTCAGTCTTCAAACTAAGATTTAGGGACTGGGATCTGATTTGCCGAACATTTGTAACGCTGCCAAAAAAATGGTATCGCAGAAAAGTCTTCTTTTGATCAATCGCTAATCCCATGCTATGCCTTGGTCTGAAATGATGACGATGAATTATGTATGGACAAACAAACTTATACACAGTAATCCTCAATCTGTGACTGAATCACAATCAACATTCTTACCTTCATTTGCCCTTGGAAATCCCACCAGCAAAATGGCTCATACAATCTCTGCAAAACTACCTTTCAAGCCACATGGCTGACAGAATGACATTCTAACTTACAGACACTTACAGAGTATCAAGCTTGGTGATACCATGAAGCCATGCAATATTACCTTACAAGTTTGGCTTCATGGATATTACTGTCTTGACAGCCAGGAGAGATAATTTCCTGCAAGATGTTTGACACTTTTGATTTAGTACAACTTCTAGCGCAACAAACTAGGAAGACAGAGTCTTTTGAGCCTGAAGAGCCTTGACTGCCAACTGACACAAACTCGTCTTCAAATCAAGGAAACAAGTTCAACAAACTACTAGGAATTATATCAAGCAGAGACAGCATTCTGCCATCACAGGAAACGCCACTGCTTGCAACTTTAAGAGCTTAATTTGTAGACTAAACTAATCAACTCTGAAGTTCTCATGTTAGTTTCTAATGAGTAGTAATGCCTTGTCCATATTTGGTTACTGAACGTAGCTAAAAAATATAAATGCTAAGCACAACTAATACTGATTGACGTCAATGCACATAGATGTCGATTGTGTGAGCACAAATATCTGCGTCAGCAGCATTTAGGATTACGCTTGTCAGTAGAAAATAACTCACAAACGATGCTATCATCAACAGCAACTATCATGGAACTCTATCTTTCAGATGCAGACTGAGTAGCTGGAAGAACAAGCTTGAACACTTGCCAAATTGTAGCATGGAGAGGACAAGATGTCAACTTTGGGAAGATGCTATAAGTCATGTTAATTTCATCTTAGCTACAAAGCACAGGAAAGTTATTATAAAACCATACTTCTAAGCCTTACCTACGATAAAAAAAAGATTCTGAACCAGTTTATTCCATAACTTGACAATCTAACCTTATCTTATTCACATTTATTTATTGTGGATAGAGCAAAATCTTCTCAAAAACATATACATTGGATAATGGGAAACAATTAGGAAACAGGATGAGTTGGTGTGCAATCAATAAAATAAAAAAATGCTTGTTAGTGTATAACCAATAAAAGTATTGACAGTTTTCAGTTGTAAGTATGAAACTATCTGACCTTCACCCTCTGGTTCTGGCTGCTCTTCTGGAAGCACTTCTGCCCCGGGTACATAGTCTTTCGCATCCACTTCTCCATACTGGAGAGCTTTTGCCTCAGCACTGGCCTCGGTGGGCTTGCCCTGTTCATGAGAAAATGCAATCTGCAGTGACCTGAGATGACCTGTATCTGGTATGTGTATGTTTCTGCAGAATGAGCTGAAACTGCTGGCAGGGGTCAATAGATGGTCAAATATCAACATAACCTGCATCAAGATCGCGTGCCCTCTGAGGATTGCTGGTACTTGTTTCAAGGAATGGTTGGCAAAAGATGATGCAGAACACAGCCTTCCAAGTGTGTGTATTATGTATGAGCTGTTGTTATTGCTCAAAATAAGTAAAATAGCACAACACATGATACGTAAACAAATTATGAATATCATTGGAACAGAACATACAATCCACTGAATAATCAACTATTTCCTATCAATGGAAGCATTCCTGACTTCAGACAGTAAACAATCTGTCATACAACATGTGGAAGATCAATGACGCCTTATCTCCATGGTCCAGACAAGTCTCAAGTCTGACATTGTCTTGCGTATTGCAAAGTTTTGAATTCTTGAATCTTTCATATGGCATTCTGCCTGCTTTTCTCTTATCATATTTCAGACATGAGCACCAAGATTACAAAGTTACAAGGACAGGCAGTAGACATACAGTCTGGTAAGCAGACAGTCTGAGTTCAACAAACACAGTTGCTAAGTTGTACTCACCCTATCCTTCTTGTGCAGCAGCGCAGGGTTGACTTGTCGGTAAAGCTGAATCAGGGAGCGAGCAGCCATCAACACATCTGGGTAAAGGGTACAAAAAGAAACAAGTTCCTTTAATCAGCTGTTTATGATGTCATCAGCATTTGGAAAGAAAGAACAGCATAAACCTTCAGAGGCTTAGTTGATAACAAAAACAGACACCAGTCATCTGTTACTCGTAGTACTTCAGATGTGCATCTGTAGTCAGCTTATAATGTGCAATGGCTCCAGAATAACTCATGTAAGACTGTACTCAAAGCCCATCCCTATCTTTCCACCAAGGGTGAAATGTTTAGTACACTACAGCAATCAATCAAACCTCCATGTTCCTATATTTTTTGCCAATGGTATAAAAGAAACTTTATAAAGCAAACTTCAAGGCTTCCGAGAAAGGTTCCCTTCCTCCTTACTTTTGTTTCTGTAGTTTTTGTACTGAGCCAGATCTCGGAGTAGATCCTCACTCATGCCCAGCGGAGCTCGTGCGCAGATCTCTCGTACTGCATTCAATCTGTGGAGGGAAGAACAGCCCCACAACCAGGACACTAAGTTTGAAACTAAACTACTTGTGACAGAAGTAATCTGACACAGAAGTTGTTTAAAATGAGGAGAGACATAAACGGGGGATTTGAAATCCACTGGCAGACAATTATGCCTGCATGTTCCTCTGGTAAAGCCCTGGACGGTGGGATAAAAATACAGCTGATTGTACGATCAATATCATCTTAAGCTTCTGTACTGTCTACAGCTCAGATACAAGATAGCTACATGTAGCTAGCATTCTCTAGACGTTTCCTCAAGGAAAGAGCTACCAATCTCATTGATAATGAAAGCAGGAGAACCAGCTGAAATGCTTGGATTTTGGTACTGTTTTAGTTAAAAAACTATGTCGTATACCTAATACCGTAATAGTTTGTGTACAAAAATGGACATGTACTGACAAAAGTACAAATTCTGCTTCTATGTCAATACTATCATTTATCAAAGTTTAACAACACTCACCCTACTGTCATGACTTCATTGGAGTTTCTCTCCGTGATGAAATTGTTGGCTACCGTCATCAACATCTGCTGTAGGATCTGGAGGTAAAACAAAAAACAACTGGTAAATATAGGTAAATAAAGTGGTTGTCATGAGCTGCTCGTGAATTTGGGGCTGAATGTGTTGCTTAGCTTTCATCAAAGCCATATGCTTGTGAAGCAATTCTTTCTAACTATATGTATAAGACTTGCAAGTACACTATGCATCTTTAATATCTGTTTCTAAAAAAAGGCACCAGGGCATTTTTATCAGGTGTATAGGTGTGGTCTTCATCTTCATTTCTATAACCCATGGGCAACACATTTGTAGAGAACAAAACTGTCATAATAGGGAAGCCAAATCTGAAAATGTATAGTTTTGATGCAGGGTGTGACATGTGACAAACATTCCAGCTTCAACTGGTGTTTGTGTGACCATCAATACGCATTTTCCACCAGCCACACCAGATGATTGATTACATTGAGGTCTACGTGGAAAAGGGGCTGCCAGGTTTGCCAATGACTCAGACATTGCCTACTGCATAGAAAGATATGGACTCATCAATATGTACTGCAAATAGGGCATTTGTCCTTGGTTGTGCATTAGGCTTCCACAATGTGGACTATACATTTAATGTATTCAGTGATAAGACCACGTCAACACCAATGACAAATAGGTGGGGATAATCTCTGTCCTTGGGTATGTATAATGTGATTTTATATATGTGCATTAAGTTTAACCCTACAGGTAAATCATTAAGTTTAACCCTACAGGTAAATCAGTCACCCTCAACTGAGGTGAATCATGATGCTTTTTGGAGCACCTAGTGCTGGTGCAATGCAGGTTTGCAGGGGTTTTTGTGTTTTGAACCAACGGCAAACACACCAAGTGACCCTTACTCTTCTTGAATGATGCGTATTGAGGTATTTTTTGCGAAGAGATTTGATGCTTGAGATCAATACCTAAAAACTTCCTCACATATTCGGCTGTTGGCTTTGCGTGGGGCCCTCCAAAAGAGCAATGCGACCCTGGCCCGTGTTTGGGCCCACTGTCTCCACGGAATTTGACCCAGAAGTGGAAAGGTGGCAGAGTGCACAGACCTCTACACCACACATGACCTTCAAGTAGTACATACATAACAGTCAAATCTGCTGGGACACTCAATGAAAACTGAATCTAGAAGAAGTTTAGGATTTAAAAGTGGAACTGACAGCAGATTTGGTTCAAATAATTTTTGCAAACATTCTCTACATTTTGTTTGTCACATACATGTATAAAAGTATGTTATGATCCTCCAAATAAACAAAATTATATGACCTATTGAACAGTTAAATGAATACAATTTCATTGATGCCATATTCATAGCTTCATCAAGGCTTTAAATTTGGTGACACTACTCCTTCCTTCGAAGCTAGAAATTGGCATCAAGAGAACTAATTTTCATGATTGTCAATTCAGATGAACAATGATGATTATTGTGATATTCATGTCCCAAAATCTGGCCGCAGCAATTTGAATGGATCCCCTTGATGACAAACGAAGGATGAAGGATGGCAGGTTAGGGTGTTAGAACCCTACTGGTTACCATTACCGTATTTTCTTGATTAAAGTATGCATCCCACCCGTTTTGGAGTTAACAGAAGACAAATCTGTGGGGCTGAAACTTAAAATGCAAAACTCCAATATAATAAACACCTCTTCTCTGTTGATCTTGAACCAGATGAGTCACTGAAGTGCATGACTTGCATAAGAAATAGGACCACTTACTTTTCTGTCTAAAATTGTCCGGCCGTTAACCTCAAATTACGTACGCAAACCCAATTGGCAATGCCTTTGACCACTTTCGGACTTTAAAAAGTGTGTACTTTAATCAAGAAAATACGATAACAACTGAGACATTCATTTCACAGTCTGGATGACAGTCACGTCATGGGATCACCATGGCGACCATTGCATAAGCCTCCCACTGATTTCCTGATGAAGGACGACAGGTGATGCCTGTTGGACCTGCCCTCCCGGTCCTAATAACAACTGGCGCATTCATGGTACATTCTTGATGGCACTGTGAGATCACCATGGTGACTGATCAATCTCCCACTGATTTCCTAATGAAAGACAACAGGTAATACCTGCAGGAACTACCCTCCTGGTCACCATGGGACATTCTTAGCACTGTCTTTATGGCAGTCCTCTTTCAATTTTCCTGGATACTCAATTTTCCTGGATTTGTTTGGATCACCATGATGGTGACTGTTAAATAAGTCTCCTGCTGACTTTTCTAAGGGGTGACAAGTGACCCCCGTTGGTACCCCGTTGATACCCATGTCCCAGCCTTGATGGCAGCAAGGATGTTATAGGCTCTATTTCATTGAAATGTGTAAAATATAAAAAATAGATCATCTCATTTCCATGCTCATCTACTTTTAAATCATGTTTCATGAGGAAGATCCCCATTTTCATTGCCAAAAAATGACAGCTTTTTTTGGACACATTGTTCTGTACTATAGACAGGTATGAAATCTGTTGCAACAGTACACTAATAGGCTTTTTTCCTCAGAAGGATGTATAGTTGTTGCCATGGCTACCTCTTTTTGGAGTGAGAGGACATGTGTTGACATTTAGACACTGGTCTGCATTCTTGCACATGGTCAAGTTACATAATATAAAATTTTCTAGAAAGTATCAAACAATTGTAACAGATAGCTACAACATATACACAACATTTTGTTCAGCAAGGTGGGTTAGAAATTACTGAAAACACTCCTTTCTTGTACCTTTAGAAAGCCAGAAAAATCGTGAATAATCATTTAAAAAACAGCAATGCAGGAAAATCAAGAAAGCATCAATTGATGTTGCTCGCAATTTGATGGTGCTTGCAATCAAGATGGTGCCCGCAATCAACTCATTAAGACTGGCGACAGCATCTTGCACATTTCAATGAGAGCAAGTCTGTAGTGTCATTGGTGGCAGCAATTACATCATGGGATAACCAATTACCAACCTCCTGATGATTTCCTAAGAAGGAAGCACAGGTGATACTTTATGATTGGCATTAACGGCCGTAGATTTCCCCTAGTACTTGTAATGTTATCCCCATGGCTGGTAACCATAAAGAAAGAAGGTTGACACCCCTGATAACTTGAACTCTTAGACTAGGGATGTCCCTGTAGCTCAACTAGTAGTAGCCTTGCAGTTGAGTTCCTGGTTCTAATTAGTTGGTAACCAGGAGACTAGGAGACTCCCTTGTACATGTCTTTAGAAAGGAACATGAAAGGCAGTCCCGTGGTTGAGGAGGCCCGTTATGCATATTAAATGGGAAGGATTCGAAACCCACCCTGTAACATGAGTTCCAAAACTGTGTTTTTAATGATCTAAGACACAAAATACGCATGATCATATATGCATTTTATAGTAATATCCAGTAAGAAGATTTGCTTTGGGCATAAAACAATGCACTATAACCTGAGACACCTTAATACTGGTAAGTAAAGGGTTTGACAGAAGTACATTGTATAAGGACTGGTTTGAAAATCGGTACAACATAGTATTACGTAAACCTTGCTTATCAGAACTACTGGTCATGGCTTATTCAGCCTGGTGAAAAATGACAAAGATAATTGGCAGCTAAAATAGGTTTTATACCAGGCTAAGCGTTAGGCTTACCAGTACTGATATTTTGGTAAAAAAATTAGTGGATGTTCAAAGCAAAAAGAAAACATATCTTAATGCTTTAGATACATTTCTGCATCATTGCAAAAAAGAACATTTTCTGTCACTAATTGAAAATCGTATTGGGATTTTGTGGCATGGAAAATGCACCCACAATCAATCAACCTGTCCAAGATCCCATCTTGTTTTCCCTGAATGCTTACCACCAGAAAAAAACATCTTTTTTTCTGTTCCATCTAAGACTCAAACATCAGCAGTTTCTAGTAATAAACACCCAACACTGACATTGACAAATTGCTGGTAGTTTTTTTGGAACTTTCAACATCTCTTCAGTCACAACGGTGTCCTTAATTCCCTTCTAACATTCAGAAATGTCCCTATAGAGTTCATAATGATGAGAATTGGATTCACAGCACATCTTTAGAGGAAAGACGGACTGCTCAGTTGCAACAGAGGGATATGCTACATGTGTGTAGAGGTGTGTATCGGCACAAAAGTGTTCAATCTTTTCAGTAAAACTGTACCACCAGTAGGGTTTACTAGTAAAATCTTTATAGAATTCATTCTCTGAAAATAAGAAATTCACATGGCCATGTCGGCCATACATGTAGCTGATCAAACTTGCATGGGAATACTCACAGACACAGGACACTACACAAAATTGCCTAATGTTGCTTCTCATTACTGTATTACATTTGGCCCTTTGAGATAGTATACATAAGGAAGTTAACTTTTCTTCTGTAATATGTAAATATGCAAACTAGGTTATTATAGTAATATATGTATTAAAAGAAAGATCATCAAATAAAAACTGCACATCACAAGACCACCCAAAAACTCTGTAGATTTGATTCCACAGTTCACACTACAACTGGGAATTCTTACGGGAGGGGTTCTACATCTCTGAGCTGCGTAATTAGGGGAATCCGCCGCAATAAATTGGTGACCCTATGTCTGCTTCACCAAACATTTCGTCCCTATCCACTCTCCAGGAAAATTTAATGATTATCCAAGCAAAATCCTTATTCTGGAACACAATTAGTAGTGTCCCAAATGGCCTGCCTTTACAAGTTTATGAAGCTGTGTTCCACACATATAGGGACCTGACCGGGATAATCTCACCACCAGGGAAGCTAACCCTACATGTGTGCCCTTCACCTACCTTTACCCTTTATTGGACATCAACTTTCCATCAGTAATAGGGTGAGTTACAAAGGACAAGGGAAATCAAATCTGCCCTTTTAATTTTTTCCTACGATTTATTATGTTCATAATTGCTATGCTTCTGTTTGTACCATCAATATTCAGGTCAATTTAAGCTGTAAAGCTACATGTATTTGATTGCAAAACATACCTCAAGATCATACTGAATAAAGTCTACAAACATTCCTGCAAACAGGAACAATTATATGAATGCAACAGTTGGCAAGATATGAATTTTAAAGCTGGGACAGATATTGTAGTAAGCCACCACATATTATATTTTTCTAACTCTGCAAAGTTGTCCTTCACAACAAAAGCCACATCAAAACTAAGTTTTACAGTATGTCGACAGTTCATTAGACTAAGTTTCAAATCAATTTTCCAGGTAGCATACAAATGGAAATTGTGTTGCAAAAACAAAAATATGGGTTGTTTTACATTTGCATGAAAATAGGATGATAGATTGAAGTCTAAATCGCAGTTAATTAGATAAGTTCCTTGGAGCTTGCGTATTAATCTGCATCCTGCTTACGCTTGAATATCCATATAACAGTCGTCTTGACATTCTTTAATTAACTTATATAATGGTATGTGTCATTCATTGCTACTAGAAGTGTGGTTGCAAAAAAGCTGTAGTCAGACATATTCCTCTGAATTACATTGATTTATGAGATGAACGGAGATGACTTTCACATCACTATATTATATTATATTTTATATTGTTTCTTAGAATCAAAGGAAAGGAAAACATTACCTTCGACCTGTACCATATATTGTGTAGCGTAAAAGGATTAGACTGTGTCTTCCAGTTAAAAACAAATCGTGAAACATTAGATGCAATGGACTTTTAAGAAGTGCATTTTGTATGAATCAGTTTACACTACAAATACTTCAGGCCCCCAAATCAGTTACCCGTTGTCAACAAGCATGCATGGCAGCATGAAATATGTGACTGCTCATGCATACTGTACTTGACTGAGCATTCACATACAGTTGTACATGTATACACAACTTACAGAGTGCACTGACTTGCTGTTATAATTTATTACCTCCTACAAAAATTCCTTCACTATCACATTTATTCTTGGCTCATTTTCGAAGACTTATGGAGGACGATGCAAAAGGTAAGTTTGGCCTTATAAAAGTGGGTAGTACATGTCTGATATTCTCTGAAAAGCCAGGATTCCAGTTTACATGTACAAATTCCCCACATGATAAAAACTCAAAACTTTACAGTCACTTTTGAGACAGCCTTTTATGGTACCATTACAGAGATGCAATTCACTCTGCAGAGGTTTCAGTTTACATAAATATTCATTTTCTACAGGCTTTATAGATGCAACTTCTTTGCAGGCAACTGTGGTGTCTGATAATTCATCACCATATAAAACAGATATGATACATCATGATTAACTACTGTATCAGCATGTTCTCATATTTCCAAAATGTCACTATTACTTCTCATTTTTATGGTTCAATGCTTCCATGACTTATATTGTGTACATGATGTAATACCACTGTCATCCTCATCCATACATTCTCTAAATGTTTAAAGCTTTCCAAGATTGCTCTCATTTGTTTTGTTGGTTGTCGTTTGTCACTTTTGTGAACCGACTTGGTTAATAACAGTGTTGCGCACAGTGCAAAGACTGCATAAATGAGTCTGAGGCAACTTTTTAGCTGGAATTCGTTGATACTGCTGGGAGATATGAACCTTTTCATTGTCTATTTTTCTTTATCAAATTTGTAATTCTAATTACATGTAGTTCCCCAAATTGTTTTACAGAACCTCCACCGAGCTTCCTTTTGCTGCATCACAAATATCTGTTTTTTTCCATTGGCACAAGAAAAAAAACATCTTTTTCAGGAATCAGATGAACTGATCACACTCTGTTTCTAACAATTGCACTTGTCATAGTGATGTCTTCAAATGTTTATAATGATGATGGTTGTTATTAAAAATGAAGACAAACTTACATCAGGCGGTATCTGGGTATGAGAGGCTTGGGCAGCACAGAGTAGAATCCTGGTCACCTCTGCACAAAATAGGAAACAAAGAGAAGAACAAAGTTTAGTACATTATGTTCTCAGACATTGCGTAAGATGATGAAAGTAAACCTGTAACAGTTTGTTCTGAGTACAATGGCAAACTTTCTTCCAACACAAGGAAAACTTGATCCCTGTATACCTTTGTGTTGTAAAAAAAGTTGAACATTTTACTATTATTACTACCAACACATATGAGCTTCCATGACATACATTGTAGTTTGTTCTTGAGACATGCCATTTGATCAGTGCATTGTAGGCCATTGCATTCTAACTCTCTCCGTGCAAAAACATTTTACGCAAATTTGTACTGAATATGGTAAGGCAGAAGGTTGAGTTGGAGAAGCCCAAATGATGTTTGTGCTAAATTGCAGTCCATGCAAGTACATTATACATGTAATGCATGTGGTGCTGCTTCCATGTGCTAAACATATCACAATGATGATACTACCGCTCATTTAGGCCTTATATTAAATTGTATTTTTCTATGCGAGTGGAAATAAAAAAATCCAGACACTTATAATTATATGCAACACATTAGTTTTAGTACAAATGTGATCCATTGTGGTTACAAAAAAACAGTTTGCTGACTAATGACAAGCTTGGAAATTCACTGTGAATCACACAGATTATACTGCCAAGATTATAAGGATGAACTACAAATAATACTTCTGGCATAATCATAATGGAGTATGATCTCCTGTATGTGCAGCAGATACTAAGTAATTACCAAAACTCTCAAGGGAAATAAGTCAATGACAGGGCCAGGTTGTGTGTCAAGATTTAGACTACATATAAATTACTCTTGATTATAGTCCTTACAGCTTGGCGTAGGACTGTCATTCATTGATAAGAGTTAGAATTAATCAGAATATTTCTTCAGTAAGGTGTGATTGGGGTTTGCTGAGATATAAATCTGTAGGTTGATATAGTGAGAAGAAACCCCCTTGTGGTTACACACAGTTCTGCAGTTGCCCACATATGCTCAACTCTAAGGCCTCAGGATAAGTATACAGCCATGTTTTGATTGGCCTTGATGCTGGAAAACTTAAGTAGGATTGATAGTAATGAGCACTCTTGCAAACTGATCAGTTATATACTAACAAGGAACAACACAAAAACAAATATCCTACAAGCAGGTCCTGCTGTAGCCATTAATAATACAGGGAAACATGAGGAGAAGTTAAAACATGCTGAGTTGATTTATCTACATGGATAACAGTTGTGTTTTGTGATAAATCAATGAGTGAATTTGTCATAACATTCATAGTTGCTGGTTGGGTTGGGTGTAGTGTATTTCAGGTGTGCATTTCCCAGGCAAGAATAGAGAAGACAAGACCCCACATTACATCCAATATAGTAATGTAGCTTTTAGAAAGTTAATGCCCTCGATCCGTGGGAGAATCAATTTCATATATTTTACATCCATAAGGCCATGTGTGGCCATTTGCGCATGTGATGTAAGTCCCCTATGAACTAAAGAGTAGGTTAACAATAACAGTCACTGGTTCAGCACCAAGGACAGGCCCTCATATCCAACAAAGGGCAATTAATCTTTCTTATGGTCTATCACAATTAGCAGTCCATGCAAAGAGGAAATGGCAATTAACACCCTGCACTCCTTAAACTCAATGCCCTAAACAGGATAGATGCATATCCATCAAGTATCACATTTTTAAGCTTATACTTCTTATTTTTTCATTTTGACTGAAGTAGGTGGGGCTATGGGATTGGTCTATTCTCCTTACTTTTTCAAATCTTTTGATGTACTATGGCAACAGACTTTGAGAAGCAAAAACATAAAGATGCACTACAAATGCACACAAAGAGATAAACTTAAATTGCACAAAGAAAGAACATAAATTACAGTCTTGGCTTTCCTTGAATTCTTCTAAACTAATAGACTAATAACAGATATGATTTAACAACGATCGTTTTTTGTTTAAAATTCATTACAGAACAGTAACCGCTCTCACCTCTTAAGTTGCAACTGTAAATGAATTCCTGGAATGATTAAAGAGCTAGAAAAGCTTGTTGACTCCAATCATGTCATAATTCTGTCAGTTGCAGTCATTCGGGAACCAGGTACTGAGCCATAATCTATTGGGTATTTGCAGCTTCCTAACTTCCAAGCTTAACCTTTCAAACCAAATCCTTTAAGGTCAATGACCAATCAGAGAACTGCGTCAGAGCTGCTTATTTCAGTTACAAACAGTCACCTCGATTTCCCTTGGTGCCTAAAGGCAGCACTTAGGTCCATCCTACAATGGACCTGCTGTGCACTCAATGTGTAAGCTGCAATTACTCACACCCTGTCGTCATTAGAAGCAACTGACATTCCAACAGCTAACACTAGCTGGTGATTAGTTTTAGAATTAATCACTCTTGAGTTGAACTAATTGGTAGGTTGGTAAGTTAGACTGCTAAAGGGAAATCGATGTGCGAACCTTTTCCCTCTCACCAACTTTGTATTGGGCATTTAGATAGGCAAGAGGAAAAGTTTAAACAGCCTGACAACAACCCATAATTGCTCAATGGATTTTTACATGGTGAAAGATGGCTACCATCTTCCACTTATACTCTTGTAATTAGCCATACGAAAGGGTATGTCACCCCGTAAGGGGCGGTATAACCCCGTCGTGTGTAAACATGTGCAAACATGTTTGATCACGTCGACCGATGATGATGATGATACTAAAAGGACAAGTAGCACATTTTAAGCAAAGTTGCATACACCCTGCACCAATCAAATGGAGTGTTCCCAATGCAGGATCTCTGAATCTGATCAATCAAATCATATTTTCTCATTGACAATCAATGCGTATGCATTATAGACTTCTGACAGTTGTTAGGTAGAAATTGAAAAATACTGTTAATTATTTTTGCAAATTGAAATTGGGTATTAGTGTGCTTGGTTCTTGCCAATACTGGATGAAATGAAAACACCATGCACCTGTTTAACAGAGGTAGCACAGCTAACAGGCCAAATTATCAAAGCTGAAAGAATGTCAATCAATGGATCAATTGCAGACATGTCAGAGACTTGAGAATAAGCAGAATAGGCCTATATCTGGCTGTGCATCATACAACTTGAGGGAGTAAGCTATGGAAAAATATCAAATCATTCAGAAGCAAACAGCCACTACTCATCACACTAATAAGGCACATGCAGTTCTACTGCAGCAGCATACAATAGTGTTGTATTATTGTATCACAGCCCCAAAACTTACAATAACATGAAACCTCATTTGTTTCATGGCAACTGCACAAAAAAGGACTGTTGAAGTTATGTTTTCTCCATAAAGTTCAGGTTTACCTTCTTAATCAGTCAAAAATGGTGTGTACAGAACTGCCATGTAATCATCACCCAAAGGGAACAGATTTCTAGGGAAAACAAGGATCAAGAAACAATTTGCAAGGCATGGTATGACAGATTTCATCCAGTGTGAAAATTTGGAACCCCAAATTTCTCCTATCCTATGCTGTGGATAAGCCTTTTGAAGACATTGAACCCAGTCTACCTCTGCTTATGTTCTGTTTCTTGTACGATAAAGTTCCTTCTGGTATCCCTGAAGCTTTATAGGCAAAAGACTGTTAGCAAATTTACAACAGCGTCCTTAAAGATGTCCAGGGGATTTCACCGGGTAGCTATCATAACTTACATTGTGTGTATGGTGTATAAATATCTGGTTAGCAAAACTACAGGGGTGCTTAAGCTTATAAGAATCTTGATCTTGATTTATGCAGTCTAAACGCTGAAAAATATGCCCCAGGGCTGCTGGCAAAAGTACAAGACTTGATTTACAAAGCGCAACGGACACGCTATTTTGTTATCCTATACTTTTAATTCCACAGATTACATGCTCTTCACCATAATGTTGTTATAACACCCTCATCAACTTTGAATTTCTATATATACAGGAGCATAGCTGTGGTTCTATATATTGTAGGATGAAATTGAATAGGATTTTCCTCCATATTCAAAACCTTTAGCCTCAAATTCTTGACAACGAGACAACAAGAACTATCTTCCACCAAAAATAGGTTGTCCACAACATATCAAAACTGGTTAATCAGATTTTCAATGCAATACAATGACAAACTGCAAGGGGACCCAAAAGCCAATCATTTTGAAGTCTTATTAAGACCTACCCACATACAAAATATCAGATAATCTACCCAGGGATTTTTGAATTATCATGTTGACACAAAGACACACAAAAACACTCCAAAAAAAATAACCTCCTGACAAACTATCTACAATTTTCTCAACGTTCTTTTCCTAGACTAGTTAACAATTTTGTCAGCTTAGGTTTCATGTTACAGACCTAGTGTCTACACAACAAAGCCATATACACTGGGGAACCTTATTAATCCAAATACTCAATACCATTAGATTTCAATATGTCTCTCTTTCTCCCATCTGACATCCGTCTCTTTGTTCTGTACAAAATATTTTTCTGTGAGCATCAAAAGGATACGTGGGTGGACTGGTATTGCACAACTGCTCTTGAGCTTCACCTGATCAAATCATGTTATACAAACATGCCGTCATTTGATTGGGCATAACATGCCCTTCATTTCCATTTCAGACAGTTTGCCAAGGAAATGACTTTCCCAGTCCTGTCATCCTAATCTATTGAGCAGTGTTGCGAAAGTTAATGCTAGCATGTGCATCTATGCACAGTGTACAAAATGACCAATAAACTAATGGAAGTGGACAGGACCAGCTCAGAAAATGACAAAAAGTAAATGTAGCAATATTGTCAAGTACCAGAGTTTTCAACCCGGAATTAAGATTCTTGTCTTACTTCCGAAAATAATTTCATCACGTTGGTAGAATATAGGATATAGGAGAATTTTTCTAATTTTGGTTGTGTACAAGAATTCTCCTATATCCAGGATTGAGATGTTAAATTTGTAATTCCAGCCAAACTATCTTTGAAGCCTAGGGTCTTTTTCAACATCTACATTGAAGTCTTACATTGGGTGGTCACATAATGCATAAGTGCAGCATCCAGATGCAACAGAATGCAGCATTGTAAATTTCGAGTAAAACACATCTCTGACTTCTATAGTTTGGTGCAAAAGGCATCAACACACACTGCAGTCTATACTCAGTGAACTTATTTTATTTTAAAGTTTCTTTAAAATATATATATGAAAGAACAGGAGGCGTATGCATGTACCTCTCTGATGGGGCTGCATAAACCGTTGCAGGAAAGGGTAGAAGTTGAAGAGGATAAGCTGAAAAAAAAGGAAAAACAAGTTATTCTAACAGTAACCAATCTCTGAGCTAAGTGTTGGACACAGCAAAGGATTGGCCAAACAGTTCTTAGGATAAGCTCCAATGAATGTTATGCCAAAAAAAGCAAATTTTGCTACAAAATGTAACATTACATCCATATCATTAAATACAATTTGACATGATATTCTGGGAACATTATGGCCTGCACAATCATAGATTGATTGATTGATTGACAAGGCCACTGCCAATAAAAAACAAAAGAAAGGATGATACAGTTACGATCAATCAGATCTAGACATGAAACTACATAATTGTACTCTGACAGCTTTACAAAAAAGACTAATGCTAGTAAAATCCCCTAGGGAGCAATTCATCACTGGGCAAATCATAACTGGAACTATGTTCCTTTCATCTTTGCACTTTATAGGTATGTACTTTGATGACTGTCTTCTGAAAAAGAACCACATTCAATTTGCATTTATTGCTATCATTTCATCTCGGTGTCTTTGATGATATTTTGTCTAGTCTCAGGCCTGCTGGTAAATTTAAGAGGACGTCTAGGGGAATGAGTGCATTTTTTTTAGAGAACTGGCTCATGGTACTTTTATCAATCACAGTTAAATTATATTCTGATCCTGGAGATTTCTTGCTGGAGAGGTCTATTGAAGAAGTCTCCGTAACATGCATGTGCCAGGGTCAGATGAGTTTAAGGCTTGAACTCTTTTTACACAGACCTCAAGTCACTGCATAGTCCATTGCTCAATGTTGGGAGGAAAGTGTTTCGTCTGCCTCTTATGCCAAATGCAATTCCTATTTCTGTTTCCAAAGTAAACAAATACTTGATGTCAGACTTCCTGAAAACTTGAAAACATCATCTGGCTTCCTGTCAAATTCTTTGACTTTTCCAAAGTTTACTGTACTTAAACTGCTTCTGAATCAATGGTAAGGAATCTAAACGTTACCCAACTGTGTATAATCTTGTTGGCACTGGAATGGAATGTGAGAGATGCTGACAGATCTGCGGGTAAACTTTGTGACAGATGAATTGGAAGTTTGGTTTGACTTGCACGGGATCTGCTGGGCTTTCAATTAAAGATCGCTGTCAGCAGTGTGGCTCTGCTGTAAACAGCAGACGCTACAGACTGGCGTCTGCGTCAATCCAGACAACAGAATACTGTGATGACATCTGCAGGTGCCCCTTTGCTTCTAATTTGTGACGACAGAGCCGGATGTGCTCTAACCCTTGAGAACATATCACCGACCTCCAATATGGACTCCAAAGATTAGAAGGATAACAGTGTCATATTCAATCATTTTTGCAATATTACACAGGATTATGTGAGAGGAAGCGCTTCAGGCTTAGGAGACACACTAGACGACAACAATGTCAGGGACAAGATTACTGTCGCCAGCGATCTGCATATGAAAGGGAAAATCTTAGCAAAGTCTGGAAGTATCAAGATTAGAAACACTAAGAAGTAAGATGAAAACTGGATGTATGTGAAGGTCAACAACACTTTGCAATTGATGAACATGCTACATCTCCGATGCATAATTTTGTCTTAGAGAAAAGGATATACAGTTTATTATGCAATACGCAATGTATACCAGCAGAGGACATTAGCCCCAACTAAACTAAACAACAACTTGAAGTTACATTGTAGTTTTCTGGTAGGTATTGAAATGTAGGAGCCTGAATGTAGGTATCAAAGCAGTGTTATTTCAATGGTTATCTGCAGTCTGACTCAATAGTGGCCTTTTGAATCACAATGCATCATTTTCAAAACCATTGTCATCAATTTGGTCAATAACAGTGAGACCATCAATCAATGTACAATTAACCAAGAAATATACTAAATTTGTCTTCTTTACAAAGACGGGTCAATATCGGTGCTAGTGTACGATTCTGCAGTCTATCAAAAATGTACATGAAAGACTTCCTGTTCCCATACATCAAAACTGTCAAACCAAAATGACTTGATATAAGCCATGCATTGTCATGACCTTCATCCACTCTGGAAAGCATTCTACTTTAGACATAAACTATTATGGTATCAATTATGCACTAAATAAATGGTTCTGAGCTATGTCAAGCCTCAGTCCAGGATCTTGATCAAGGCAACATTAAATTATTCTCTTGGTTTTCAGATATTTCAAAGTAAGTATATTTCAATCTCTGACATGATGTCAACATGAAAACAGATATCTTGGAGGAATACTTGAATTTTAGTTTACTATCATTTGTGTAATCACTCACTACAACTGAGCATATCAATGCATTAAGCCATACCCAGACATTCCCCTCTCTATTTCCATTTTGTTCTTCCAGTTCAGCATTAACAGTAATCTTTTGAATTTAAGAACTAAAACCAGGAAATCGAAATGTTGTGGCCAAAAGAGAAAAAATTGGAATGTACATTTGTACATCCATGTGACCTCATTTTTTAGTCTACCAAGTCTATCTATGCAAAGTCAATGTGTTGAACTTTTGTACATCCTCACGTAGTCACATCATTACTACAGATTGATCAAAGGCTTCATAAACAGGCTACATGTAGATACAAAGGCAAGGAACAAAATTTGCAGGAGCAATGTCTGGTAAAAATTTTTATCAAAGGAAGCAATGCTGATAATACTGATAACTTCCACTATACATCAATAAACATTACAGAACATTAAATTGGGACTTTGTAGATTATGTACACAAGGCACATCCAGTAGTTATGAATGCCTGACCTTTCGTTCTATCAATAATAGATGGCAGAACAACAAATAAAGTCTGTTATGGCTCTGATCAACCCATTACTGTCAGCCTTTCTTTTCATCTGAAGGTCTCTTGATTTAAACCTCTTTGCTTGCAACATATATATAATATTAGTACATATATATCACATGAATGAGGTTGAACTTTTCCCCACTAGTGGCAGAGGTAAGAAATACTTGTCAACCAAGTTTTTTTATTTTTTTCACACAAAAGATAAAAGCCAATCAGAATGAGTACATACTTAACATCAAAACAACAGAAACTACAGTGTATTAGTCAAATCTTTTAAACAGGAGCTAATCTTAGAATAGTACGATGCCTACTACAATTTCAATATTACTTAAGACACTCCAAATGCTCAAGTTCTAACCTGTTAAACATCATGATCAATGACATCATAGTTCAAATGGTGATAGACCCCTGAACTATAGTAGACTGATGCAAACTCGACTTTGGCGTATATTAAAACATTTCTAGCTCTCCTTTATATAAACTCAACAATGTCTAATGTAATATATCAATCTAAGAAGCAGAGCTTTTGAGATGAGGTAGATCAAGCGACTAATGACAGTCACATTATTTTGCTACTGTTGCTACAGTAACTCTTGTCTCTCATCACAAAGTACCCGTGAAAGTCTTGTTTGAATTATCCCCAGGCATACAGCCATTTTAGTACCAATTCATCATTACCCTCTCCCGAGTACAATTAGTGCAAATTCTGCCTGAAGCACATTCATCCAAAGCCAACTTAGGAAAATAGTTACCGAAGGTACATGTACACTTATTACCTTTATAATAGCTCTGTTGAGGGTTGTAGTTCTTTATGAAATATTTGTTCTGCTTAGACTCTAAGGCTGTAGACATTACTTAGGACAATGCCTCTTATCTTTCTCAATTTGTCTGGGGTTTGTTGGTCATTTTCTCTCATACATCAAGTTGCTTTGGTCATTTTGAGTACCAGCTAGAATTACAAATTTTGTAATTATGCTAAACAAAAGTTTAAATCCTGGAAAAAAAGTGGAAATTAGCCAAATAGACAGACAACACAAGAAAGGGGCACGGCCAAAACCAATTGGCAACTGTAGTTCTTGGCAGGACAACTTCTCTTGTGTGCTAGCTGTCTATTTGGCCAACTTGCACCATTTTCAGCAACATGTGGAGCCTGGTAGCGGCTATAATGGTAACCTATCTTTGGTCTCAGAAAGGCATTAGGAGATGATCAGTAATGACGTATATGGTATTACCTGAAAGGAATGTACTTTAAACGGATGATGCTAAAAGAAATGGCTACCTGGATCAGGGGTAATATGAAAACACAGTAATTCTGCCGACTAGAGGCAAAATCTACGAGCATCATAATCCCTGCCTCAGTTACTTCAATACATCAGCTGTAAATTGGGGTTTAGTAGGCGCTAGTGGGATGGGAATTTCCTCATTCCAGGAGATTTCTTCTGCACAGTAATTCAAGCATCACTCGTCGTGATGCTACAGATATTATAGTGATCATATATTTTGGCTTTCCATGATACTATTTGCAGACTTTAGAAAAATTAAAGTTCTGTCACAAGATTCAAACAATGTCCTGACTGACATCTTGAATTTTGTACATGTATTAGGATAGCTCAATCAAAACATGGCAATCTGTATTCAGAAAAGATCCCAAATCACAATTTCTTTCCAATTTTTATCATATTCAAGCAACATTAGCTACAGGAGTACCTGGTGTAGTCCAATCAGACGAGAGATGAGGTCCATGGTCATCAGTCGGACTTCAAACCTCTCTGTTGATGATTCCAGCTGCTTGAAGAGCTTCTCTGCAAAGTCTGTAGCTCACAAGAAAAAAAATGCACAGAATGAGAAACATGATAGTCATAGCTAGGGGTACGCTGTGATAAATGTGTGTTGTTGGATGTCCATCGTTCTGCGATGATGAGTGATAAGTGATGATGGTAATAAGTGTAGTATGAACGTTACCATACATGCATGCGATGGAATTTTCCATCTTAGCTTTGTGACGATCAACACTCAAAATAATTGGCATACAATATATTTAAGAAGATCATCCTAAAATTGAAGAATTACTAATTCAGACATTCCATGTGTTACTTCCAGGTTACTAATTGTAGCACAGAGGGAATTAAAAGAGCAGCTAATCAATGAGGGGAAAATTGGGCTCCACCTTAAGTTATCAAGCAAATTACTAAATAATTCTTCTACTTCAGATCAGCAAGCATACTCTGTGACCTTGCCCGTGATGACTCCATTGACTTCAAGCCTCTATCACTCCATTACCAACCAAATCAAGTGCCTCTCCAAAACACTAATATCACTTAGCACCAAAAACTTGTACTTAGTCATCAAGGTTATGTAAAAAGTCATGACCTTCAAACTGTTTCAAACACCACAATCACATAAACCACACCCTTGCCAATGCCAGGGTATCAGGATCAGCTGGCAATGACAGCTTCTGAATCCATGATTTTGTTTTAGGAGTTTTGCAGATGTTGACAGGCTGAGTTCAGGTCAAGACTAAAATTCCACAACCTTATACAATTCATACACCATCGTTAACCTTTTTGGGTGAATGTTTCTCACTGGTTATGCAAAAAAGGTCCTCATTTGCATAAATCAGATCAGATAAGCATCTTCACCTTCCAAAGAACACTAGCTCAAAGTATCAAAGTCTTGTTTTAGTAAAGAAAGCCATAATTGTAGCATTTCCTCATAAATCCTGTTGAAACAAAGTCCTAATTTGCACGCATGCATTTATATTGTATGATACATGCCCATGCCAATGTCCACCATTACTTCCAAATGCCAGGAGAATGAAATTCCTATCATTGAATACTAAGGAATTCTAGTATGTTCTCATTAATGATGTAATTTTGCATAATCAATATCATTCAATATACTCGTCTCTCAGTTACCACATGTTTAAGAGTCCTATAATAGAATGCAGCATTGGTTTATAACATCTATTATCATAATACCGGTACGTTTACGACGATTTCTCTAGCCATACTGATTTGACAAATTGTCAACGCATCATTTTCTCCAGTTACATGTTCCTGTTATAGCTTACCCTTACCACTTCTTCTGTGTAACTTTTCTGCCACTCTTGTCCTGCTAAAAGCGTAATATTGTAATTGTAACACGCCGCGGAATTACACGGCGAACGGGCGCGTGGTTGGGAGGGGGTACAAAATACCGGTAGGAAGAAACACGGCACAATTAACTGCCGCTATGTACATTTAAACATCCTCTGATGTTCCTTCCTTTTCTGTCAGTAAATGCATAAAACATAAACCTGCATGAGCATACAAAATGTCATGAGAAAACGGACGTATACTGTCAAGAATTTTCATTTAACTTCTGTCCGTCACAACCGCTATGACGTAACACTTCACTGCTAGCGTAGATATAAAAATGGCGGGAAAATGGCTGCGTACGTTCAATTTTGCCCATTCAGTCGTAGATCCGGGCTATTATGCAACGGTTCTTCACACTTTTACATGAGTTGTAGGTCACCAACAGAAATTCAAGATTGTTGTTGAATCATGTTCGTCTTGTGCCGTGAGCATGTGTAATTATGATCTATATAAATTTGGCAATGAATGTGACAGTGTGTTCGTCCCACGACGAGCTGCCTACCCCGAAATTTAAAAAAAAGTATACTGAAAACTTTTGGCCTTGTTGTCTTCGAATGCATTGTTATCGATGCTTTGTAAATGGTGTATTGGACACCTAAGATGTCTGAAGTGTGCACAGCTCAGAAATAACTATTGTTGCATGTGTAGATCTCTTTAAGTTCCAGTATTTTTAATCTACCGGTATAAGTCTTACTACCGGTATTATGCCAATGCATGTTAAACCATCACATGTAGATAGAGAACATATTATATCAATCGTTCTGCTGCAGTACCTTGCTAGGGGGATAGAACTTGACCTTCATTTTCCTGGCCCTCACCTACAACATATGCATGCCTTTTCACAATGAATAATCTCACTTGCCAGGAGGTTTATTACACATGCAATTATCACTGTTGAAACAAAGGAAACAAATGAAGAAAGTTACAATAAGTAATACTAGGTAGGAGATTCCGTAATCATTTTCCCATTTTGTTGACTTTTTGGTAACTTTACCTTGTGGATCGTGAAGAAGATGAAGTGCAGAGAAGTTGAAAGGTTCGGCTTTCTTCTTCTTCTTGTGTTTCTGTAAAAAAAAGTTGAGGCATACAATGAGGAGGAATTGATAAGTACCAACATCTTTTCCTTCATGATACTTGCAACATCAGCAGCCACCATGTGTTCTGAAAATGCATGAGGGTTACAAGCTGAGCTATATTTGTAAGTAAACACCAAAGATTCACCATTCTGTCTGTTCTGTATAGCAGGTACAATCATTATGATCCTGCTAGCAGAAGTAGTACTGTGTGTAAACAGTTGTGAATTATGTGGTTTACAATTGAGCCAGAAAACTTGCCAATCTTTTAAGTTTGCACTTGTCAATTCATTATATTGTACATTCAGAAAGGAGTAAGACCTTGTCAAATGATGATAAATGTGATGTATTCCATGAACAATCAAAGGACACTGTGAGCATTCACAGCAATTTTTATGGCTTTTTGAAAAAATGGCTTTCGGCTTCAAAAGCGTAACAAAAAAGACTCTGGTATTGGTTTCCTTCTGGCAAAAATGGACATGTTGTTAAAAAATTAAAAGGATTGTTATATTTGATAAAGAGAATAGAATTTAATGGTGCTGAAAAATTTAGATGCACATTTATAATCCATTGGCATACAGTTTCTAACACAGTTAGCCTGTACCTGGGTATACATATTAATTACATTAAGAGTTTTGATAAGTATATTAGATGCAATTTTTTAGCCTTCTGTTTTTGTTTTTTTTAGCCTTCTGTTTTCATGTACTTTTGCTTTCTACTTATAAATGTGAGAAAAGCAAGAAAATACACTCTGGCATCACCTAATGGTCGGTTCAAGACACTGACATATGGACAGGCTGGGTTCACTGACAACTTGAGAGAAGCATCCACCTTTCAAACACTACTTTTCTTAAGAATGCGACGGAACAAATGGGTTCATTGAGAGAGATTAATTCAGGTAATACACAGAACAGAAACAGCATACTAAATCACTAATCTCTTCCTGACAGCTCGTTTCACCTAGGATTGCATGTCACTGGTAACTGCTGGATTTAAGCGAAGTTGAAAAATGTGCCACTGCCAATTTCTTGTCTTGCATATCGATCAGGAGATGAAACTAAGCGTGAAAACAAATGTAAGATGGCATATCGTTACAGATCATCTGGACAGCTGTACTGAGCTAAGGAAAGGATGGATGTACTGTTGATGTACTTGGACTTGAAAAGGCATTACTAAAACTTTGAGCTTTTATGCAAAGTCAAGTTTGCGCATCATTCTTTACACTTCAATGATCAGAGGGTAAATGTTACAGTAACTGTATTTTGACATTGGAACAGGCTTTGCAGGCAAACTGTTTCTGTTAGTATCTCTACCATGTCAGCTCAGAAACTGCTCCAAAACAAAACTAATGCATGGTTGATGCCTTTGGTAGCCTTCTATGGCAAAGGCTGCAATTGAAAGAAACTAAGGGCACGAAATACTTTTTCCTGCATACATGCACTGGTGCAGGTAACATTGAAAATTACCTGCACCAGACAAATTTTACCTGCACCACTCTTAATCAAGGAAGTATGGATCATACTAAAATTGTCCAGGAACCATTGCTATTTTTTTTCTTTTGTACTCTATAGGTGGTAACATGCATTGGCATAATACCGGTCATAAGCCTTATACCGGTCGATTAAAAATAGTTGAACTTAAAGAGATCTACACATGCAACAATAGTTATTTCTGAGGTATGCACACTTCAGACATCTAGGTGTCCAATACATAATTTACAAAGCATCGATAACAATGCATTCGAAGACAACAAGGCCAAAAGTTTTCAGGTCATTTTCGGGGCAGGCGAGCTCGTCGTGGGACAAACACACTGTCACGTTCATTGCCAGATTTGTAGATAATAATCACATGTGCTCACGGCACAGCAATCTTGAATTTCTTTTGGTGACCTACAACTCGTGTAAAAGTGTGAGGAACCGTTGCATTATCGCCCGGATCTACGGCTGAATGGGTCAAATTGAACGTACGCCGCCATTTTCCCGCCATTTTTAATGCTACGGCCAGCAGTAAAGTTTTACGTCATAGCGGTTGTGACGGATCAAAATTAAATGAAAATTCTTGTCAGTATACGCCCATTTTCTCATGACTTTTTGTATGCTCATGCTGATTTTTGTTTTGTGCAACTACTAACAGGAAAGAAAGGAACAACAGAGGATGTATAAAGGTACATGTACATAGCGGCAGTTAATTGTGCCGTGTTTCGTTCGACCGGTATAGTGCACCCCCTTCCAACCACGCGCCCGTTCTCCGTGCAATTCCGCAGTGTGTTCCAATTACGATATTATGTTTTTAGCAGGACCAGAGAGACAAAAAAAATTTACACAGAAGAAGTGGCAAAGGTAAGCTGTGACAGCAACATGTAACTGGAGAAAATGATGCGTTGATCATTTGCCAAATTAGCATTGCTTGAGAAATTTCAGTAAACCGACCGGTATTATGCCAATGGATGTTAACAGTCAATGCAGCTAATAACAATCCACATGCACCTACATCATAGGACATTTATGAATAAAACCCAGTACATGGACCAGTGCAGGTTAGGGGCAGGAAGACACCAGAAAATAGCTCCAATTTTACCTGCACTAATCTGCATATGCAGGTGGTATTTCGAGTCCTGAAACTCAACCACTAGTACTGGACATTGTACCCCATTTTCAAAATAATACCATTAACACTAAATGATATCAACTTAACAGAATAGAGATATGTTTTGCCAGGTTGCATGTTGGTATATATATCTTGCAAGGACCAAAAGTCATTGAAGTCATTGAAGATGTATATAAAACTGAGAAGTATATTTCTGTATTGTGTACAATGCCTGTTCCATGTCAGGTTCACAAATGCATAAAATCTTTCAAAGTTGAAGTTTGATGCCTTGGCTAACCTGTCATAGAGAAGGCTGATCCAGATTGTAAATGTTTCCAAGGTGTCAAGTTAGAGAAACAATTATGAAAAGTGACATTATTGGATTGTTGTAGTTGTTTGTTAGATCAACAACTGCACCAGAAAAAAAGACACTGCTTTTGCAAACCTCTCCCAAAAGACAGTTTTCTTTCAATGTCAGTATTCAAAAACACACTGTAACAATAGGAAAAAATGAAAATATGCCTTAGTTACTGGTTAATTTAAGTCTAAGTTAGTTACTGGTTAATCATTGCTAAGAGTAGTACAGCAAAGGAACACAATGTACAATGTATGGCGGAATGTAAACTCACACACTAGTTGCAGTTTTGAAAATAATTCGTTGTCCAAAGGTACTAAATCAGTTTACCCTTCCAGGTAGAAATGTTAGGCCAGACTATGTGAAGGTTAACATTCTGTATTTGCTTGAAAATTTTACCTTTCTGGTTTATTTTTACATCATTCAATTTCAAATCTTACATCATAGTCCAATTATGAAGTAAAGGGTAACACAAATCCAATTTTGCAGTCACAGTTTACCAGAAAGGGTCAACTAAGGTATTCTCTTGATGCAAAGACTTATTGAAATGTGCTCCACACATGGGTACCATGTGTGTAAGTGCGTGAGGCAACATGGTGCGATTAGTAGGGTTAATAGAGGGTGGAAAAACGTAGGTCAGGGATTAAGAAGCTTCAGAAGGATTCAGTTGATTGATGAAGGTGAACCCTTGGGCTTGAGTGGTACAAAGCTAAGAGGAAGCTGTAAAAGACAAGTGGGAAGAACTGGATTCTGTTGGGAAGGATTAGTTACCTTTGGCAAGTTTTTTGGTAACATTTCAAAGTTTGTATAATGATTTAGAAGCATAGTTCAAGAAGCTATGGATGGATTGTCCTTGTCCCATCAATGAATTGATTAGGTTTAGGAGCCCCTGGCAGCTTTCCTACTGTAGGTACTGCAGCAGAATTTGATGTTTCAGTATCTTGTGTTTTGGTGTTCAGG
>NC_049985.1:13831184-13945524 GCF_000003815.2 Branchiostoma floridae | reverse complement strand
AGTGCACAATTTTACACCTCCGTATCTCCATACCTTCATCTTAGTTACGTTGCAGAATCTAACATAGGGTAAGTCTAGAAGGAATTTTCATTAACAGATGCCTGTAGCCCTGTCAGTCGCAAGTCAAGGCTCTCTCCTTTTGGAGAAACTATCACAGATTCACCAGACAGACTGACCAATTGCTGGAGGGTATGAGGGCAGTTCAATTAACATTTGCCCTGTCCTACTTCCACTTTTGTAGAAGTTGCACAAGCATGATAATTCATATCATAATAAGTCACACTGACGCCAATAGGTGTAATTTCAGCCTCCTGCAGTAGTGGAAGCTGGTCAGGACAAATCTTTTTAATAAGTTTTTCACAGTGGGGAATGCATGTAACCCAGAGGATTACTATCAATGCAAGTTACAGCTTCACACACAAGTTAAGTTGGTCTACAAAGAGCTACATAAATGCAGTGACCTTCCTCTGAATATACCAGGTGCAAAGGATGATACACTTGTGGAGTCATGTAAGATAATTGTCGGGGTATTGAGTAGGCTTGTGTTGAGAGTGGGCGTGGTGACAGTTTCTGTGTAGGAGTGGAAAATTACTGTGATTGATAATTGAAACTTGGGAAAGGACACTGCATAGACTAAGTGTGGATGTGCATGTAATATGTATACAGCAAAAGGTTACTGCACATATTAAGATGTTTGTAGCACAGTGCTACCTCTTCGAAGCATGACCCTGGTTCAAGTCTCACTTTAAAGCAGAAATATACGTGCCCATTGGAGCTGAGCCCAAGAGACTGGTTTGAATGTCAGCTTTTCAACTGGTATTACATCGCCACCAGTGCTAATACAGGTTAAAGGAAAGAAAATCCTCACTGGATCTCAAGGGAAGAATACATGTATCATGTGTTATGAAGTGGATAATGTCCAGTGGGCAAAAAACAACACACAGCATTTTCACAGTTAAGGCCACATCAATTAAATCTGTTGGGTCTTGGACATTTATTGTGAAATTTTCACAAGAGGAAATCAAGAAACCAGAGGGCTAGGTGTTAGTGTACTTGATGTCTCACTTTGTTCACTCATTGAAATCGTGCACACTACAGTTCTTTTCCCTAATATTTTGTTTTCATGCTGACATTCATCAAATCTAGCTTTATCTAAATCCAAGAACCAAGAGACCAAATTGTTGTGACCAAAGTGTAACATTTGTACAATACATGACAATTGTATATCTGTCAAACCGGGTAATATTTCTAACAGTCAAGCCAGTGTCTGAGAATAGTTTTGATGATTGCGATGTTTGCGATGATTGGGACTGCACAGTAGACATTGCAATCAATCATACTATATATATGTAAAGACTTTGCCTTTGTCACCGCATCTGTAGGCAGCGACACATATTGCAGCAGTAAAACGAGGAAGGTGACAGAAAAGAGTATCTGTGGTTTGACAACACCAAAGCACAGATACACGAAAAGTTCTTGAGATGCTGAGATGTATACAGAACAAAGTTTTATCTTTGCACAGCCATGTCCTTACCTTCAAGGCTTTCAAAGCCTTGTCTAGTTTCTTCTGTCTCTTCCTGGTCTTGTGTGTGACTGTGTGTCTCAGCATCAAGTCCTTCACCTTTGGTCCCTCCTCCTGTTGTTACAACAGTAACAGATAATCATGAATCAAAACTCCCTGTGATAACATATTAATACAACTGTTACAACATCATTTCAGTTTGCCAATCCTTGCCACAGACCTCATCTTTGGCAGCAAAATTCAATTCTTGCAACAATATTATATGAAAATTATGATAAATTACAGGAGCTCAGGTTCCATTGCAAACACACATTTGTAAGACTACACAGAGCACAAAGTCGAACGTAAAATGTCACAAAAATTCATGAGAAAGAAAGAAATACCATAAGGTCATAGAGGTTATCTTTAGCTGGTAATATAATGTCAGTTTTGATTGTTGACAATATTCAAAACATTTACAGATTACTGACTAAAGACTTCAAAATCATCATGTTTGTCCAAATAGTGCATTTGTAACATGAGGAAGTCAATATAGTTGGAGAGTCATTGTCTGCAAAAATACAATCTCAAATGTGTAACGGGGTCCGCCCTAAGATGTTACGCTTTTTTACGCGCTCAAACTAACGGCACTCCATCACTAGTTGCCAAAGAGTGGTCAAGTTTTGATCAATGAATTTTTAACACATTCATTTAGAGACCATACTTGGATAAGGAATGCATTCATATGGGACCCTTCACCCTCCGCAATACAACTGGCAAACACTGAGGACGTTATCGTGAATATAACTTCCGATTTTGAGCTGTGTTAGACAGTGTGCCCTAACTTGGCACGCTTTTGTAATTTGCTCTCTTCGGAAGCTGGTCACCAATTTAGATAAACATAAATAAAAATTCTAATTTTAGGATATATTAGCTTTCTTTTGACAATAGAATTGTGATTGTGTGTCCTTCTTGTCTCCCGTGAGGAGGGCTGAATCTTTCACAATGCAGGCAGTGTTTTCATGGGAAATGGGCAAAATGCACTGAATGTGGCGACCCGACTAACAAAATCATTATGAAAAACGACAATGCCATTATCACCAAAAAAAACTCTGTGTACGTATTGGGAAACATATTCGACATCACTCTGTGGAGTTTCATTTTTATAGACGGTACACATCATTTGTTAGAGTAACAAATCGTTGGGGCGTTCGCTCCTCTGCCACCTTCAGGGCCACACTCCCTGGGGAAAACAACGTTGGTGATGCTTATGTTGTTTTTTCTTTGGCTGGTCTTCTACTAAACAAACACTTGAATACCAATATTTGTAATGTTTTGAAGCTTTATTTCTTATGTGTATGACAGATGTGTGGCTGTTTTGTACTGGCTGTATATTTAGGGACACGAGCCACCAATACCCAGTATCTGGTGACCACAGTGATTCGGCGCTACCAACATTATTGTGAAAATTCTGTCTTCAAAAAAAAAAGGGAAGTGAATATGTGTAAGTGAATATATGTAGATCAGCAAAAAATCCGTGGCAGCTTAGGGCAGGAAGCATCTTACGGCAGCCGCCGTTAGTAACTGTTCTATCTGGACCTTTTTGTTTGCAAAATATAATCTCCAGATTAGTATTGTTTCCGCTAAATGAGGTTAAAATTATCCATGTGGTCAAACATTGAAGAACTGGCTTGATTGTTACCATGGCCAGTAAGTCAACATCATATACCTGATCACTTGGGAGGGCTTTTAGCAGTAAATCTTAAACTCTTCTACTTCCTCTCATATTCCTTAAGATAAACTATAAGAGACTAACTGTAATACAATGGAAGCTCGTTTTATGCCAAACTCCCTTCTAAGTACTGTTAAGTGGCTTTGTGTCTTTCTGAGAAAGCTTGGTATCAAAGATTTTAACAGACATAGCAACAAGAAGCCATTATAGTAATCTTGACATTTCCAAGAGTACACCCGGAGGATGGCCATCTTTGATGGTTTAAACAAAATCCTTGCTGCAAATGTGTCACAAGCTTAATGCAAGATTGAGTAAAGGTTACCAAAAAAGACGCTATCCACAGACATTGAACACAAAGAAAGGGTGATTACATGCACATTCATGCTTACACATTGTACGTAGGCCTGGAACAACAAGATACTGTAACACAGCATGTAACACAAAAGCCGATGTAAGGTCTCTGAGTGTTCATGATACAGTAACTGAAAACCTAGATAAGCTTTGGCCCTTTGGGTAGCTATGTAAAAGGTCTGAGACCCATAGATGCTTTGAACCTTTCTCAACTAGATCTGTACACAAATCTTCTGTGTAAGACTGGTTCAGTTGGTCCTTGGGCTGATGCACGGTGGAAGGTCTTCAAATATTCTAGCAAACGGAGATGGGAAGGAATCCAAATTTGACTGGCAACTTAAGATGAGGAATATGAAAAATGATGTTCTTATTGGATTTGATATGAAGGACAGGCATGCAGAATATCATCTATCAAAGCTCAAAAGTTTATAACAGTCTATAACTATCACTTAATTTTTGTCAATATAATGCCACCTGGGACAGTAAACACTCAAAAAGATTTCTCAAAGACAGCATGTCTTGAGTTTGCATGGCCATGTCTAGCAATTTCTACCTGGGTGATTTCTGCACAATGCCTTATGCACCATGTAGGACCTGGTATACTTTTACAGGTAAATCACCAGGTGCTAATCACAACTAACTCTTTTAATGCATGCCCAAACTTACTTTAATTTGTCCTTCACTTTATGGATTCACAACATCATCAAGGAAAGGATCTCAAGGTTGAAATGCTCTTCAGATGACCTGCACTTGTACAGTCTACATATGGGGCTGACTCTAACCGTTCTCTAGTAAATTGCTTCAAAAACTCTTGACCCAACAACTCATAAAAACTTTCAATATAAAGAAACTTTCCCACTTTATGTGCCACTTTTGGCACATAAAGTGGGAAAGTTTTTATGAGTTGTTGGGTCAAGAGTTTTGCATCTGATATCTTTATATTGCATTGCAAAAGAGACTGCAAAAAGAGCTTTTAGGAAGTACTTTTATATAAGATAGACTACTGCATAGTTACTGTTTTATAGCTGTGGCTTTTTAACAGTTATCATATCATGTTACAGGACTTGTCTCATGCATGCATCAGATTGATATATGACAATGGCTAAAGATAAAAGCATTGATGGCCCACTTTGTGTATTTGGTGACATAAGGCACGGTCCATTCCTATAACTTAACCTCATAAACCACCTCGTTTGCTTTACTCACTCAGTGGTTTATGAGGTGACCATAAGAACTGACCATACCTCATGATGCTGTATACAGTTTAGGGCAGGTCATTAACCCTACGATGTAGTCATTGGTTGTTAACTTACTACCTCAACCGTAGATACACAATGTTAGGGTAAAATTGAAAGCTTTAATGACCAGAAACCTCATCCAATTATCAATTGAAAGTGAGTTAACCTGTATGTGGACCATGAAATCGTAAATATCATAATTTTCTTTATCATGTCAGAACACACTGGACCGACAATGAGTAGTACGAAAATCCCATAGCCTACTTATTGATATTGGTCATCCAGACACACGAAAATCTTGCAGCCCTGAGCTATCAACAATGGGTCCACCAGGAGTTGAAATTGCACAAATGTCATGCAATAGATGTTGAAGGAGTCAACAAAAGGACATAGTCAAGGAGAAAATTTGCGGAGAAGAGATGCAGCGAGGCAGATATGGTTCTACTTCGACACGGCCAGATGCAATTACTGTTCATCATGTGAGGTACAATTTGGAAAGCCCCCTTTTATCACTGACTCTTCCATGGTAAGTATGTAAGTAAGTTTCCCGTGGTACAACAACCAGATTGCGAGTTGTGAACAATCAAAAGTCTGACAGATTATAACGTTACTTAGCGTGACAGTCTGTCCGATGGACATACATTGTAGTTTCCAATGTCATTAGAGGGCAGTCAGTTTCACAGTTTAGGTGAGTTGAACAAACTTCAGAAGGAACAAATTGTTCGCTGTAATGACAACAGGAGAGTTTCAAAATGGTGTACTTTCAGACATCATACAAAATTGAGACAAAAATGTCACATCCACAGTGGCTAAGTTGGCAGGGTGGCCATGTGCTGGGTACAGAATTTGAATTCCTGACAGATTCTGATGTTTTGCCCTTGGGATAGGCAGGTACTTCATACCGATTTTCAGGCATAACTGGGTATCAAGATTCTGCTAGGGACATCGCCCAGATAGAAGGTCCAAAGTTTATAAGCCACGCCTCAAGCAATAAATCCCGGTGAGTGGATCAAATGAATCTGTCTAGGTATTAAGCTCGTTCTCTTCAGCACAGCCCTGGAGTGTTTTGCCATGAGGTGGTCTACTGAGTACATGTATGCAATATGTACAAAGTTCACAAAGAGTACAAACCTCAGACTCTGAGTCACTGCCATTCTCCTCTTCTTCATCTTTTCCAAGGAAGAATTTCAGTGCAGCAACCATAATCTGAAATTAAGGATCATTATTGCAATACTTGTCACAATTTTGTTTAAAAAAATAACCGCATCACACATTTTGTACTGAAAAAAAGTTATTTAAAAAAATCAATGGTAAAGCAAAGTATACAATTACAACTATTGTACTCAAACGATTAACATCCATTGGCATAATACCGGTCGGTTTACTGCAATTTCTCAAGCAATGCTAATTTGGCAAATGATCAACGCATCATTTTCTCCAGTTACATGTTGCTGTTACAGCTTACCTTTGCCACTTCTTCTGTGTAAATTATTTTGTCTCTCTGGTCCTGCTAAAAACATAATATCGTAATTGGAACACACCGTGGAATTGCACGGAGAACGGGCGCGTGGTTGGAAGGGGGTGCACTATACCGGTCGAACGAAACACGGCACAATTAACTGCCGCTATGTACCTTTATTCATCCTCTGTTGTTCCTTTCTTTCCTGTTAGTAGTTGCACAAAACAAAAATCTGCATGAGCATACAAAAAGTCATGAGAAAATGGGCGTATACTAACAAGAATTTTCATTTAATTTTGGTCCGTCACAACCGCTATGACGTAAAACTTTACTGCTGGCCGTAGCATTGAAAATGGCGGGAAAATGGCGGCGTACGTTCAATTCGACCCATTCAGCCGTAGATCCGGGCGATAATGCAACGGTTCCTCACACTTTTACACGAGTTGTAGGTCACCAAAAGAAATTCAAGATTGCTGTTGAATCATGCTCGTCTTGTGCCGTGAGCACATGTGATTATTATCTACAAATCTGGCGATGAACGTGACAGTGTGTTTGTCCCACGACGAGCTCGCCTGCCCCAAAAATGACCTGAAACCTTTTGGCCTTGTTGTCTTCGAATGCATTGTTATCGATGCTTTGTAAATTATGTATTGGACACCTAGATGTCTGAAGTGTGCACACCTCAGAAATAACTATTGTTGCATGTGTAGATCTCTTTAAGTTCCACTATTTTTAATCGACCGGTATAAGGCTTATGACCGGTATTATGCCAATGCATGTTACAATAGAGCTGCTTTTATTTAGTTTTTTAGTTCCGTTTCTAAGCACTTTGAACATGACATTGAGACATTGTGTTAATGTTTACAAAGCACAAGTGTGAGCAACTGTATTTCTACTTACCTTAGTAACTTTGGAGAAACAAGCTGTAGCGATGACATTAACTGTCTTGGCGTCATTCCTGTACATGTTATGATGAGATGACATGTAAGGCCACAGGAAGTAAATCTTATGGATGACAATTGTGCACTCATTACTTTGCCTGATTTCAGGACAAAAAATAAGAATTCTTTTCTTCTTTGGAGATGGTAAACATGACAAAAAAATTAGCAAATATGTTGTGTTGTAGCCTAATGATCGTACTTGCAGAAGTGACACTTGCAAGGTACCCAGGACTGTAGCTGTAGAAGTGAAACTAGTTGGAAAGTTGTAAAAGTGGCATGTATATGGAAGCCATGAGTGTAGTTACATGTACTAACTTTGTTAGTGATACCAGTCTACCACACTAGTGTCACTTTTACTACTACACCAGTAAATGTCTTGAATACAGGAATGAATGCCTTGTTGGCTGTGATACCATGTTTTGTCCCTTTAATTCTGTTTATGGTGTCTACTAAAAATGTAGCCATCTTGTTTTCTTCCTTGTAATTTTTGCAGTCTGAGGAGGATGTCATCCTTAAAATTAACTTGCTGAAGCCTTAATTAGCCATGTCTTAAGAATTCAATTAAAGACAAATTTCTATGCAGCGCAAAATACATCCCATTTATATTGTTTTCTCAGTCAAGTGCAAGCACAGAAAATACACTAAATCAATCATCTAATTCTTAGTAAAAGTTCACAAACATTGGTTAAAATGACTGGCACCATCTTGGTTAAAATGACCTGTACCAACTTGCTTAAAATGACTAGCCCCAACTTGTGACAAATCATATACCAAGAATGTACCTTCAAGGTTAAACACACCACAAGGTTAATGATGCCTTACCATACATTCCGGTGATACAGCTCCACCATCACACCCTGAAGGAGTAACATAACAAGCCATCAGTTATAAATGACAGCTGAAGAATATGACGAGTTGGTGCCATAGGAACCGTTTCAACACTTGCATGAAAAGTGAGGTAGGGAAGCAGTTAAGAGTCAGTCATGGGGACAAAAAAAGCCAGAGGGTTTAAGCGAAGGTCTTGAAACAAATCAGTCCTACTGCAATACAAAACACTAAC
Source organism: Branchiostoma floridae (assembly GCF_000003815.2). Taxonomy (NCBI): domain Eukaryota; kingdom Metazoa; phylum Chordata; class Leptocardii; order Amphioxiformes; family Branchiostomatidae; genus Branchiostoma; species Branchiostoma floridae. Next base: position 13,937,242 of record NC_049985.1, on the reverse strand, counting down.
AAATACACATAGGCGTCATTACCGACAAACCCTGACCCCTAACTGCATATCAAGGTTCAATACATATGGGCACTGCTGGCAGTTTGAAGATATTAAAGACAGTCATTTTCTGTACTACTGTTCAAGTTGATTGCCCCTTGGTTAAATAATGCTCTGAGTCTCTGATCTCAAGGGAAATTTTACCATGTACATGTACATGTATGCCCATGTTTTTATGACAGACATTGTAGTGCATTATGTGCCTGCATCTTTAAATTTACTATTGTAAAGGTATGTTCTATTAAAGAGGTTGACATCTTGCGTGCGCAAGGAGCAGGAAGCTGTGCATGGATCCTTTGGTATTTGGTGCACTTTTATATCTCATGTTCTGCTTGTTATTTTTGAGTGGTAGATAGCACTTGAGAAAGTTGGTGTAGGTTGGGCCAGCTAGCGTCAGTCTTTTTAAATTTCTAGGGCCAATTTTCTTGTACTTTTGAAAGAGAATAACTTCAAGGATTGTTGGGTCTTCAATAATATAATCTTTGGTAAACAAGAAAGCTAAAGGCCAAATCTAATTTGTTAGTTCACGGATTTTTACAAAATGATTAAAAATATGCTTACATATGAAAACAAAGCCATAGAACCAGGTTTTTGCCTTCAGTTGTTGCACTCAGTTTTATGGAGTGAATACATTCAATCTTTCCTCCCTGCCCTATGTATTTAGGATAAGTGCTTCCTACACTTCTATCTTTAAAAATGTGTGAACCAAGGAAATCAATTGGCGTGGCCTAAGTGATATCATAATCTATTGCTGACCTCTTACAGCAAAGAGAGATTCACGTACAATGTAGCTCAAGCATGAAAAAAATCAATATTATCAAATAACATGTACAAGAAGATATAATCATTGCAACTATTCTCACCTCACATTTCGCCTTACTAAGGTCAAACAAAATCCCCAGACTTCAATTTTTGACCCAAATAAATCAAAAACATTGCCGAGTTCTCAAGAGTGTTTTAAATTCATGGATTAGACAAGCTTGGAACAACGCTGACAAATGTTTCAATTGCAAAGCACCAAGTTAAAATGGGGCCATAACGGGATGCTGCCTGCAGCCCTGAGAGAGTCCTAGCCGAGGGCAACGAACCCTCCTCATGGCACATTAACACATAAAACATGGGCTGTGAGTTATCAATGTCCGTTCTTGTGAAGGCAATGTGTGGGAGGTAATCCCATAAGGAATGGTGGCGTTGGTAATAACATTGACATCCGGTGGGCTCACTCCAAATTCTCACCGGCCACACACTGAGAGACTGCTGTTTACAATCCTCAGGTTTTAGCATGAAATCGGTGGGTGTAACTCAGCTTCTACCAGGCCAGCCTGTATTTCTTCCATGCACCATTAACTTCACAAGCAAAATGGTATAACGATATCCTTACACTGGAAGCTGCACAAACATTGATTTCAGCATCTCACAACTGCACAAGTTTCAGCACCATGGCAGCTACATTTTGTGAAAAGTTCCAAGTATACTTGAGAGGAGTAGTAGATGTTTTACTAATTACCTCCATGAAATATTCATGGTGGTTATATTTTTTGTGTGTCAAGAAGATAACTCAAGAATGGCTGGGTGGAATGGTGTCAAATTTGGTGTGTTGGTTGAGTGTGATGAACACTGGAAATGGTTAAATTTTGGGCCATCTAGCAGCTTCCCTTGGCACTGGATGTGCTATGGTCACAATTTTGGGGTGATAGATAGCTCTTGTGCTCAGTAAGAACACAGTGACATTAGTTTGGGTCCATTTGTATAATAATAAGAAAAATGCTAGCATATCAGTTTTTCAATGTATCTGAAACTTGATGGTCTTGACATTTTGGTGGCAGATAGAGTTTGACGTCAGGACAAAGTGGGTAAGATTTGAGCCCCCTAACATTTGATTTTGGAACTGCAAACGCATTTTTGTCAAAATATTCCATAGAGGCTAACTCAAGAAAGGGCAGATGGATTTCCATTATCTTAGGAATGTAGATACATGTAGCATAGACAAAGATATGCAGATTGATATACATAATGAGCAAATAAGGATCAATTTGTATAATTAATTAGTAAATTCTAGGAAACAGACTTGGTGTGATCATTTTCCAATAGCCATTTTTTCAAGTACATGATGGCATTGGTGCCCACAAAATGTCATAAAATTCTACACAGGCTTGCTTCAAAATTAACCTTTACACAATGTCAGACAGGCCTATATTGCTGTTGCTTCAAGCAGCTTGTAACTTCGATCACTCTTAATGGAAACTGTGTTTCTCAATTTGATAATTCCAGCATGAACTTTCGTAAATTCCTGTCACGAAATCTGCAGCTTATCGCCAAGGTTGAAAACTGAGGCAGCAACAATTTGGTAACTCTGCAGTCCCTACCACCCATTTACCACCTGTTGTGTGCTTACATGATGGATGGATCATTAGCTGGGAGGGAGAAAGCTTTCTGGTGTCGGGAATAAGCCACTGAGTAATACCAGCAGGAAGCAAACTGTGGCCGTCATCAGATCAGTAAGAGTGCGTCACATCAAGATCCAATTAGCATGTCGTTGGTATCGGCAACTAACAAGATTAACAAGCAACACTCAAAAGTCTTGGATGGCACCCTGCTACCTGTAAAACTACTCAAAATGAAAAGTTCTGCCCAGGAAGTTTTGCTCCTTGTTTTTCATCATTTCCATGTGACTCGTTCTGCACATGTTGATGAAGGGAGTCACAGTACATGTACACGTGACACACAGAAGTACGCACTTCCTTCAGAAGATTGGCACTGACGCCCTCAAGGAGTCTTTTTATATCTTAAAATGTAGTCGTGACTAACAACACCACAAGGTCTTTGTTACTGATGCTCACAGCTGTTGTTACTGATGCTCACAGCTGGGATTAACAGCTGTAAAGATTTCTCTTGTCACATTTTTTAAAGAAAAATCAGCTTTGAGACTCCTTAAATCTGGCAACAAAGGATGGTCACGATGAATGAAGAGAGTATTTTATGGATAAAAGGTTGTGGGGGCTACCCGTATGTTTTGAAGATTGAATGAATAAATGAAATGGTTAATGTTACTTGAAACAGAACATAAGCAGCCATAACAGAAGCGATATTCAATTCAGCTTCAGACAAAGACAAAATTAAGCAGGCAACTTTAACAACACTGAAGGACTTTGATATGAGGCATCAGTCAAGTGATTTATGATCTTATGGACAAAGGCTGTTTGATACATGCCATTTCAAGTGATCATTGATTTTGGAGCAGAAAGCTACTGTCACAAGATATAACATAGTCATCAATTAACGCAACATAAACTGCATGGAGTGAGCAGATAGCAAAATGATTTAATGATGTCTACTGTGTAGGAACTGTACATTAAGAGATTCACTGTACAGATGTGGGTTACACTTATCTGAACACTAATGATGATGAAGTTCTTTATCTGATTATTGCAGCTTGAAAGTTGCCACAGCTTAATTTGAAGAAAAAAAAACTTGTTTGAGTTACAGGTGGCAAAATAAATTAAGTTATTGTAGTTATAGTTAGACTTAGAACCTAAAGGCTAGCAGGTCCTGATGTTGTGCCTTTTACACCTATTTCCTAAGTCGATTCAGGTGCAATTAAGTATGTACACTAGCTTTGGTTAAGGACATCCTTTCAAATGAGATGTAAAGCTGGGGGTCCTGTGTTTGAGGACAGCAGCACCTTGAGAAAACTGAAGATACCACCACACAAAGAGAACGGGTCCATCCGATGTAGATGGTTCAAACCTGACAGTCAGATCAGTCAGCTTGGTACCTACTGGTGTGTATGCGGTATGCTCAAAGGCAGTTTAGCAGTTATGCGACGGAAACAACTTTGAGAGAATCCCTTGATTTTTGTTTAAATTCATTACTTACACATACATGACATTTTCACAAAAGTGTTTTTAAATTCAAACTTTAAATGAAGCTTGCGTTTGAAAGGGAGCAAAGAGTACAAAATATTCAGTAAAAAGAGAAATTCTTGATAACTTTTACTCACCAAGGACTGTTTGGCAGCAACAGCATTGCTATCTCTCAACATTGTGTACATAAAGTTCTGTAATGTCTGTGGAGAGAAAAATAGAAATTAGACATGTGTGTGTCTCTATTAAGTTTGTACTTTCATTTGAGCTAAGCAGCAATGTTGTATTTCCACAATTGTTCCATCATTCTACAACCCCGACAACTATGCATAGCAACAATTGACAAGAATTGACAAAAAAATTTCAAATTGAAAAGTTAAAAAATGCCAGCTATATATATTCACAGTACATAACTGTATTCGATCATAAATGACCTAAATTTTCAGCTTTACGTTGTGGGCCAAACTCCGTATGGACTGTTACAACTTATCTAAGAGCCCAAATCGATTGTTTCATCCATCTTGGGAATTACAGCTGAAGTTTTAGTGGGAGAAGAAAGATTTCATAGTGCTCAAGTGACGAGTCTGCCTGCATTTTATAGCAATTATCGGGATGGATGGCATCTATTTGTTGGTGCATTGGAGCATGGCATCAGGCATATATACCTGTCTGGATATGGACACAGCTGCCTGAAGTAAGAGGTAAGTAGCAGAAAATAAGGTGCATTAAAGGATCACTTTTGACAGTAAGAATAATTTGACGACAATGGTGATGCATTTAATCATGACACTGCCTCCGTGTGGTCTATGTAGATACAAAAAATCATTATCGGATAGTGAATCTAATCATGAAAAATCACCACATCATACGTCTCATAAATGTTGAATTCATGGCCCAAATATTAATCTCTAAAATATCAATCTCTATCCCGTCCACGCCAGTGATGAATATCAAGCTATCACTCATCACTACTGATTCTAAAAGATTTGGCATTTTCCCAAGAATCAGGCAATTTTGCTACATAAATGTGTAATCTAGAGAAGTGATATTTCATTGTTAAAAATGAGCCTGGAATATGAGATGAATTTCTGATCATAACAAATCAGACTGTATTGTCCTTTAGTTCTCTCTCCATAGAGATAAAATCCATTTATAGTCAACATGTTAATAGCATCAAAATATCTACATAAAAAAGTTTGTATATCATGTAGCAAAAGTTAATCTTAGATAAATGATAGAAAGAGAATAAAGCAGCAAGACACTAAAAGCATCTGTTCAGCAAATCATTTTAAGTCACAAAGATATGATGCCTTCTTCCATGTACATGTAAGTTAGACATGCTTATCAAAAGAATTCAACATCACAGTAAAAAGTGTCATGTTCTGATGTCAAAGAAGCCAACTTCTGCAACTGGTAAATACAGAGAACCCTCTCTCCATATTTCTAACTTAAACTTGAAAGGAGAATATTTTTCATGGAATAGCCAAACACTGTCCGATCTCAAGTGACTTTTCGCCTATTTTTGACAGGATACAGCTATGAGCGGGGTAGATAACGCTGAGAGTGAAGGGATTTACATGTGCCATCCCTTAGATACTGAGGCCCTTAGCAATGCATTCCCACAGGAAGACACTACAAAACATTCAGCCAGATCTACTGGGTTTCCAAACGAGCAGGATAGATTTCTGTTGAGAGAATGCATCACCCCCATGCATATGAACGGTAACAACACAATAACTGATGTGTACTAATGGCAGTACTTACACCTTTAGATAAGATGTTAAATTAAGAGAAAACGTACCGTATTGAGTTTGTTATCCTTGTGCTTTGCATTGATGTTCTTGATATCCGTCACTATGTGCGTGAACAGGGTCTGAAAAAGAATACAAAAACCACATTGAACATAGATTTTAATACGAAAGAAAAATCATGACCAGTTTTCCTGTGTTGTTTTCTGATATACGGCATAATCATATCCAAACAAAGATATGGGAGGCACTGCTCACCAAAGCATATCTTCTTTGCCAAGCATGAATAGAACAATAACAAAGGCTATATTTGCGCTCCTTTCAGTGTTCCGAAGTTGAAACTTCAGTTCAATGAAATGCAAACTAAGGTAGAGCAGTACATGGGTACAGCTTTGATACCCTCATGAAGTGTAGATCTGAAGCACTCTCCAAGTGCCCTCCTATTCCAACATTGATTTTGGATGCTTGTCAGAATGAGTTCTACAGACTATGGATGGGGAGAGAGTATCTACAAAATCGTACCAAACAAGGTGTGACCTTTTCTACATGTAAAACATTCCGATTTCACAAGCAGAATACAACAAAATTTCAAAGGCAGGATTTATCTCCTGCTTCAAAGCTTCCTTGTAGACATGTAGGCATCTTGCTACTAGGAGAGAACTGTTTCATGTGCCTTTCTTTGAAGTTGATAAATCCAATAATTGGAAAGTTTTATGCAGGACAGCCCTATAATAAAGTGTAAATTACAGAGTATTCCGTACAAGGGAAGTCTTTTTTCCGGAGGTCAGTTCATCAAGTCTTATTGGTTTCCAAGAAATATGTAAAAACTATGTTTTATGTTACAGACCGAAGGACTTCTCACTTAGGCTAAATGTCTATGAAGTCACATATCTTGTTTTATTACCACTAATTAGCAGTAAAAACTGCCTTCAATGAAATACGAATTATGTACATGTCGAGCCAGATGTGGATGCAGCTTTGATGCTTTCATAATATCCAAGAAAACTTTGTATTCATCTGAAGGCAGCACTCTTTAGATTTAGACACCCTTGCTAATATTCTTAGATGGGGGAAATTAAGGTTAAGACATGGATGAAGTATTTTCAAACTACCAAACTGGGTAAAAGATGAATGTGAAATATTCTGTTTTCAGCAGTAACAATAATGCAAGGATACCAGTTTAAGTGCAAGACTCGAAATACGACCTGCATATGCAGGTTAGTGCACGTGAAATTAGAGTTGAGCAGATATTTCTGGTGTCTACCTGCACCTATAACCTGCACTGGTCCTTGTAATGGGTTTCATACATAAATGTCTTATGATGTAGGTGTTGGTAGATTGTCATTAGCTGCATTGACTGTTGCTGACTATCAAGTTAAAAAGGAAAATAATAGCAGCGGTTCTTCAACAATTTAGTATGATCCATACTTCCTAAATTCAGAGTGGTGCAGGTAAAATTTGTCTGGTGCAGGTCATTTTCAATGTTACCTGCACCAGTGCAGGTATGCAGAAAAAAAGTATTTTGAGCCCTGATAGTACATACATTGTGTATGGTCCTTGTCCTTGTCTCTTATTCATTCAAAGCATTTGTAGAAGTTTAAACCCAGCAAAACAACAGATTAAACACCTGAGAAAAAAAACACAATAATCTACTAGTTCTTTGATCCAGTGTTACATACAATTATTTCAACTTGAAGTTATTATAAGCTTATCACTTGCGATACAATATAGGTTTAATTAAATAGAGACTCCAAATCTTTTCAAAGTTTGACTGAGTGTGCATTTTCTGTTTGTAGCGATAATTTCACTGTAAACTAACTTTAAGTTAGAATATGTATTTCAAAGGCAGCATATACTACCTCAAGGCTTCCTTCTAGACATTTTTCACATCCTGTTACCCAGAGAAAACTTAATTTGTTGGTTGTTTGATGTGGAATAGGTCTATAATGAAGTAAAGGATGAACTTACAAAGCTTCTTTTCAAATGAAATCATATCTAGAGGATGAAATAAGACGTTCTGTTAAGACAAATATCTGTATAATAGGATTTGACACTGGACACATGAAGACAGAAGACTTCAAAAGAAACTCAGCTTCAAACACCATACGGGTCTGATGCTGTTGCTAAACTACATTGTATGAGGCTCACCACAAAGCTAATCTTATAAAGGACTGATTTTGATTCCTTGCTTTAATTCATGATACAACTTTTGGTCTTCATCTCAAAACTTGTTTGACTTGGACACATTCATTCTGTTTTACACAAAACTCTACAATTATAAAACCTGGAGAATTTGTGTAGATTCTTTCTAGCAAACAATACTGATTAACACCAAAGTCTAGCCTGTTTGCAATATACTGTACGAATTATGCTGACATGGGCACATGGGTAACCGTTGTTTGTTTTTCACAATATTACCTTTTCCAGATATCAGTGTTTGTCTCCCATTAGAAATCTTTTGAAGCTGTTGACAGCTGAATCTATTAAACTTGAATTTTGATTATTGACCATTATAATTGAAACTAAGATAAAAAATAACAATTTGGGCAGCAATAAAATAGTTGATGGTAAGTTTGACATCAACATAAGAACACAGCCACCAAAAATGATGCATTTCTTTATGGGATATCCAAACGACCATGAATTATAGGTTCATAGGCTATCATACTCAATCTTCCTAGGCTACACTGGTTTAATATCTGATTCTGCGAATCATGTCTGAATTGTTGAACAAAGTTTATGCTTGAACAAAGTTTATGCTGGAACTTTCATTCTTAGAGTGGAAAACCCAAAGTTTATGCTGGAACTTTGATTCTTAGAGTGGAAAACCCAATGATTGATGATGTCTATTCGCATTGAAAGTTCCTATAAATTACACATAGGATAATTAGGTGCCCTTGCAGAGCTTCTTTGATGTAACGATATGGGCAATCCTGGTAATTTATAATCTGTGGTTGATTGCACAGTAGCATCATGGAGTCTAAACCTTTCCTGTGACCTAAATCAGAGGTCAGTTGTATTGAACATGTTTGTATAATGTGCTTAGACTTGAAAACAAAGAACAAAGGACATCATGTGCAGGTTCATGCAATCAAAGCTTTGTTCATCAATAGATTTCTTTTCATCATCAAACAAAATGTGAGGTAAAAAAGAAAGGAAAGGCAAAAAAAAAACAAGACAGAAAGCAGGAGTACCTAGTCTAGGGAGTAATGCTAGTTCACACGGTTACCCATATCCGCTGTACTTAGAAACATGGTAAATTAAGGAATATCAAAGAGGTTAAAGAAAGAGTTCTTTAACCTCCTTGGGAATATCAAGTCGATGAACATTGGTTTTAAACTGCAAATATTGTGGACAGCGGTGAGCTAGTATTAGAGGCTTCCCAGATAATTACATAGAAAAATTGGTTACTTCTCAGATCCCATCAAGCAAAGTAAGATGCAGATAAATCTGAACATGCAAATAAAAAAGTTTTCTACTTGTTCTGTAAATGACATTCAATAAACAGCGGCTATTCTGACCGTAAGTAAGATGAAAGTATTGTTGCCAGTTTGCATTTCATAGGTCAAGGCCTTGAGTAATGGTCCTGTGCCTTAACTTGGGCAGATCTGACATTCTCCACCAACAGTGATTGAGTTACGAGCACCTGAATCCATACTATTGACCTTTTCAAACCTGGTTAACCTAAAAGCTTCAGTGGATAGCAGGAAATGATATCTCCTCTCCATGCATGATACAGTCCAGCGCAGAAAGGCAAAAGGTTAATTCCAAATTTTTAGGAATTTTTCAAATCACTGAAATTCAAGAAAACTCAAGAAAAGGTATTTCAAGAAAAATAAAGCCTCTCAAATAGGATAGGGTATGTTTTATTAAAAAAAAAACGTATTACACAAAATACATCTTTTTGAAAGTCTCCAACTTCATATTTTTACTCGATTGTATGGAATGATTTGCTTTGGCATGGATGACACACTTTGGTCAGACAAATAAACTGGTAGGTATCTCTTTTGGCCAGACTTTCAAAAATTGCTCTTTTTCAGCCTCCACCCCCTATGTATTATGGATGGGAAACACTCCTGTGCCAAACCATTTTGAATATCATCACAAGCATGACAGCATTGAAATAAATAAAACCTTTACTGTTTGTTTCACTCTGTAACTGGAGGTCATTCTGTACTGAGGACAAACACTGTCATACAAAAATCTATTTCATTGGTTGGACTGACAAGTAGCCAGAAATGCCCAATTACCATTTGGTGATCAATACGCACTAGCCTTGTAACTAGCCTTTTGAGGGAGGAACTTTCATTGCAAACCTTTCTTTTTCTTGGTATGGGTTAGAATATCATTGATCTATGACGTAAAGGTTGGGACAATATTTTGTTACATCCCCTTTGATATGCTAGATTGATGGATTGGAAGCAATTCTGGTTCCAATTTGCCTAATATCAAGTAGTAACTAGAATGTCAGAGGTTGCATTCTTAAATGAAGGCAAATCAACACCAAGGATAAAACTGTCAAAAACATTAGTTTTCAAGGTTATGAAGCTTTGAATATCATTGACCTATGACATAAATGTTGGAGCCGTGTTTTCTTGTTCCTTTGGAGTGCTAGGCTGATGACTAGAAAACAATTTTGGTTCTGAATAGAGCAACAAGAATGTCCTAAAATGTCAGAGGCTGCATTTTTCCGGAAGGCAATTCAGCACCAAGGACACAACTGCCAGATGTGTTTGCTTCTTGATGTAGTTTTGAATATCATTGACCTATCACTTTTAAGTTGGAGTTCTGCTTTCTCTGTACAGGAAGTGTGCTGTAAGTGTGGGAGGCTGTAATTCTAACATGAAGGCAGGTCAGCACCAAGGGTAAACTACCAGGTAAATCTTTCAGAGATAATTCTTCGAATATATCAATCAGACTTTAAGTACAGTTAGAGCAATACTCTTAGAGTAGAGTTAGAGCAATCATGTTATCCCATCGGTGGATGAGATGGAAACAATATTGATTGCAAATTGGCTGACATTAATGGATATGAACTATCCTACAGCATTGGCATGGACTGATAAGAAGGCAGATGCCAGCTTTAACTTACAGTGCAGCCTCTGTGTGATTTAAAGCAACCATCAATCAGAACAATGTCAACAGGTTCCCCAAGTTGCACCCATCCATCTATCTCCTGACAGGCACCTGAATTAGCATTGACAGTACTGGGAACGATGGCCTTTTTGCTGTTATTTCTTTCACATCTGTCATTTGGAAATGCGTCAAAGGAAGGCCATTTAGGGAAAAGCCTATCTTGAGACATTTCAATTTCCCTGTAGTTCGCTTCTCATAAAAAGGTTTGTGGTATAACACCCACCTGTGGTAACACTGAGGTTATTCCAAGTCATTTATAGATAGAAAGCATCAAAATGTCACTGATGAATCTATCCCTACCTGGGTGCAAAAAGGCTCTTCTAAGAAAATTCGAGGCATATTATGAAGAACTGTCATAAGACTGGGTACCAAAAGTTGTGTCATGAGTTGAGATGTACCAGTACACCGGGTACCGGTACAAAACTGTTTTTTTCTCATTGGACACATACACACTCACTCACTATCCGGTGTATTGACTGGTCCAGAAAAAACAGTGGACTGGATGTTGGACTGATTAGAATATACAGAATATACCGGCATTACATGTTTTGAGGCTTATGGGTCCAAGAAAATAGCAAGAGCGAAGTAGAGGAGAGTTGATAGTCATTTTTATGACGTTTCTACAATCAAACTTGGTCTAAGCTAACAGAGACAGTTAGCGTTCTTTACGTGAAGAATGAATACTCCACCAAACAGATTGCTTTGTAGCTAATTGGAACATTGCTTTTTGTATTGTCCATTCACAAACAATTAGGTTCAGGTCCGGACCTGGACCAGATCCTTTGGACCCACCCGTAGGCATGAGGTATTCTTTAGAAAGGCGCAAGTATTGAACAGGCCAATCCAAGATGATCCAATGGTGGAGTGAATATTCCACATTTGACTGTCCAAATCACATATAACAGGTTTAGCTTGTGAATCAACCAACAGCAAGGATGAGCAAACGTGTAACCACTGGTTGTTAGATGATTACTCCCTTTTTCATGATTCTTCCTGGTCAAGATATGTCAGCAGTCTAACAACCCACAGAACTAGACGTATAATCCAGAAATGTCATATACGAGCACGAAGGACAAAAGCACACTCTTATAAAAACACTGTCTTCAGCAGAAGACTATTTCACTGTTAGGCGTATTCAGCAAAGTGCGCATTAGTAGTTCCACAAGATCTTGCATTGATCTCTTGTACTTCAAAACATCAGAACATCATGCAATTGCCATTGCCAAGCCTGGGCATGACGTACATATAAGTCATCTGTTTCCGTGTGTTCCCATGCTGAGATAACAGGGCCAGCAAATGTGTGGGTAGGGTCATGAGCCTCAGATCATGACGTCTGAGACGTCAAACAGGAATGGAGGATCAAAAACTTCATGGAATTCTGCAGCTATGTTGAAAATTTTAGGTATGGTTAAACATTCACTTAAACTTTCCTTGTATATTTAAAGTTAAAACATAAGTTATATCACTAAAGGATTCTGGATTACCATTGAACAACATACCCACTACATGTACTAGGAAATAGAAACTGTGCCAGGCAAGAACTGCATACTTCAGTGGGTATCTCACAGGGCTTGAAATACCACCTGCATATGAAGGTTAGTGCAGGTGAAATTGGAGCTGCGCAGGTATTTCTGGTGTTTTATACATAAATGTTATTAGCTGCATTGAAAGTTACTACCTATAAAGTATAAAATAAAAAAAATAGCAATTGTTCCTGAACAATTTTAGCATGATCCATACTTCCTGCATTAAGAGTGGTGCAGGTAAAATTTGTCTGGTGCAGGTAATTTTCAATGTTACCTGCACCAGTGCAGGTATGCAGAAAAAAGTATTTTGAGCCCTGGTATCACAAATTGAGTCCTAATGGGTGTTGCATGTATGAGTGTGTCACTTCTTGTTCTCAATAAAATGTTGTCATCCTCTTGCTATCACCACAGATCAACATTTTTATGTGTTCATGACACTAACTACAGAACAATTCTTCACATTTTAGGAAATTTTTCTTCTGAGATACCTACCTTCCGAAGGAGCTTGTCTTGACAGCGGAACAACTCGAAGAACAACTCAAGAAGGCTACAGGGAAATAGAGAAACAGCAATGAGATAAAACATTATGATTGAATCTGTGTCTTCTCATCCATACAAATAGGTTATGCATTGGGTGCAGTGTCAGCAAGACATAAGTTAACCAAGACAACATGCACACGGGTCACAAAATCAATGGGTCACATTTCATGGGGAAAAATCAATTCCGTCCTATCATTCAAAAAGTAATTACATATTCTTTCTACGTGATATGCTACCGGCAGCCTTTCTTACCTCTGAGAAAAATAGAGGGATTGTTTTTGGTGTGTCTGTTTGTCTGTGTTCCAGACAAAAAAATGTAAGAAACTCTGGATGAAATTGTGGTAATATTTGGTGAGGGTAGGTATTGGAGGGACAATGGCCAATATTAATTTAGAATGCCCTGGTGACTTTCCTGGCAACTTTTTCAGAATGTTAAAAAAATCAATTAGTCATTAAAATGCTCACACAGTTTAGCATGGCTACATGTATAAGAGTGTCATCTTGTACATTTTAATGTTGTAAGAAAAATTCACATTTTGTTGAAACTAGCCTTGGCAGGTACAATGATTATCTCTAAAATAATATCCTAAACATAATGTAGAATGACAAGAAAAAAAACCCAATGTAAATGGGTTCCAAAAGTAGGGCAGAAGCAATCTGACAGAAAGAAATGGGGCAAACGATCGACTGTATGCTGGAGTAAAAGTCTTAGATTGTTGACCTACATGTACCTTTCTTGTGAAGTATGCAATTTTATCATCACATGTCAGGTACATGTAGTAAAATCTAAATAATAAATTTTCCTTTCAAAGCAACAGCTTAGGTTTAGGTTTTTTTGCCACTAAGATAAAATACATCTTTTTAATCAATATCAAATCTTGTGTATAGCACTCCTGTTCTGAAAGATAACTGCGATCCCTTGGTTCATCATCTGAAAATCTGAATGCCTTGGTCAATCGAAAATGGGGCAACAAAGATCATCACCATATCTTTTCACTAATGGGACAACTTTCCCACTATATACTCAATCTGAAGAAAACAGTTAGAAAGTCTACTGCTCGTATTCCATCATTTTTCACGATACCTCACAAGCATTGGAGAAAGGTTCCATTAAATGAAATTTCTGCGTTTTTTTGTGTACATGGGGATGAAACATTACTAATGGTCGGATTCTTGGAATAATAGGGAACAGGATATTAGGACGTGTTTAGCAAATGCAACACTGATCCTCAGACAATAAAGCAAGGTCACTGAATAAAAATCTAAAAGCCCATGGGTGCAGGTGGGGCATAAACTGTGATTACTACTTGTTGCAGCTATTGCTACTGATGTAATGTAAAGGACATGAACACTCAGGGGAGAAGGGAACAAAATCGCTATGAATTGTTTATGATATTTTGGTTCCTGAGAGACAGAGTCTGTTAGCCATCATCCAATACATGTAGGACATTCAAATTTCAGGGTCATTTTTTGTTACTTGACATGATAGCATGTAAAATAAATTTTTCTTCTTCTGTAACCTGCCATGATAAAAGATACTATTGAAATCAGATGCTGTTTTGTGATGTCAAAACTCTCCCTTTATTGTAAAATCTGTCACCAACAACAAGTGAGGAGAAGAGATACCGGAAAATCAATATGCAAATGAGTGCAGGCTGGATTGCATGAAACACCTGTTGATGAAACCATAACTCCAGGACTATCACAGCTTTCATCAGGCCATCATAAACGCTGGCATCTGCTGCAAAGGCCGCAGGTATTTTGTGATCAGAGCGCTGCAGACGTTTGTCAGGTTTGTGACATGTTTCTGCACTTATGCTAATCATGTTGATGTGGTTCCTATTTTGCAAATCTGGGCAAACTGTTTCCTAATCTGCCTAATCTAGTAACAGTGTCACCAATCGATAGGGTAAAATCTTGTTTCCTGGTACAGTACATAGTACTAACTTTCCCCTTCGAATTCCTTTTTAGAATTACGGAAGTTATGAAGATATGGCTCTTTAAGCACATTTAGTATATATTGCCTCTACCTGTCATAGTTATAAGTCACTTAACTGTTTTTCCATAGTCTCAAAAATACAAATGTACATATATCTACAAGAACATGTCTCTATATCACAACAAAGTCATGAATGTTCTGCTGTCTGTTAGCAAGAAACCAGCCTCAGGTGAGAAACTCTGGATGAATTGTGGTGATATAATGAAACTTAAGAGTTACCCAGTTGACTTCTGAAGAGACAACACTTCTAGGTTAACTAGCCACCAGACTACATAGTTTAAGATGTCACATGTGCAATGAATATACTAAAACATTCAGTAGATAAATAAATCTTGCTATTCAAACATCAACTTGGTACAGCAAGTATACAGAATGTTGTAAAATGACACTTCATTTAAGATATTCCTACTCAAACCAAAGTCAAACCATGCCATTGAAAGTTACAGAAACTCAGAAACTGCAAATCCCTAGCTCGATAAAGTTGCTGAGTAAACTGGCCTGGCTCATCTTATTCATGATGTGTGATCATTCCTATCAATCAAAAATACACTTATAATTATGAAATTTGAGTGAATTTGACAGGTAACATATGATATTACTTATGCAAACATATTTGTAATAATGACAGAAATGTGTATAACTCCCATCCGAATTTGCAGAAGCACATAATCTCCCAGAGTCATCTTGCCACATATTGGGTAATGTTTACATGTACATCTGTCTATGTCCAAAACAAACCTGGAGACGGATGAGAAAAGAACCAGGGACTGTTGTGGCATCATGGGCCAAAAATATCTGCTTAATTGAAGCGGATAACAGTTAACATATGGCCATGCCCTGAAAGCATCCTGGTGCCACATGGGTGAGGATAGGAGCCACTCAGATCAATAATGTCTGATACCTTCAGACGATAGATTATGTGAGGGATCCCTGGGGACTGTTTTTACCACTTTCTTGATGATGTTTGGTTCCTAGTTAAACTAAGTGATTGTGAAAATCTGTACTAAATTGATATCCATTGATGGCCCAGGGCTTTTTTCCATATTTGTGCCATAGTTTTGTCAGAGAAATAACTTAAATTTGATAAGATCTTGCATTAGTAATGAAGCAAGGAGGAATATAATGGACACGTGATCATGTACCCTACATGCATACATTTGAGAGAGAAAGAAGAGAAAAAAAGAAAAATTAGGCTCGCCCTATAGAATTGTGTGCGGTACAAAAAAGAAAGTACCACTCTACATCTTGGTTTTGAACCAGGTCATTAACAAGATTTTATTACACCATTAGGTTCACCCCATATCATTGTGTGCGATCAAAACAAAATGCCAAACAGGTTTTGCTAATGCAAACCTGAAATTGTTCATATCTATAAAGCTTATATACTGATGCAGCTCTGGTTGGTTCAATGCAGTTCTAAGCTCTGATTGGTTTCTGACAGAAGATAAGAACAAGACAAAATAAAAAGAACACACCAGGAATATGTTAAGGGAAAAAAAGAAGTTGGCATGCTGGGCATGCATTGGTCAACTACTATACATGAGTGTATGGATTTTTCTAATGTTACATTTTCACTTGAAGGTATTTTGCTTATTCAGCAAAATCTTAATCTGCATCCATCTAGATCTACTGTAAAAGAGAAACCTGCGTCATCATTATGTTTTTCACAAAATATCAGACTTGAAGCTCAGAATCATTAGTCCAAAGTGCTCTTGTCTGTCCAAAAATAATCTGCTCTCGATCTGTTCACTGCATTTTTGTTTACATGATAAATACATGTACATCAAGCAATCTATATTCATCAATCAAGCAAAGTGGTTGCTGACATTATTTCTGATAGACAGGAAGTAGTGAAACTTTACCTTGTTGGTGAGATCAGGCTCTTGTTGCGCAGCAAGATAAGGGCACGGCAAAACGTCTGCAGGGAAGACAGAACAATAATCTTTACAACCATTGCTGTTGCTACATTGACCTGGAAGATACAGATTTATCTACCTCTTTGTAGCCTGTATATCAACATGAAGGATTACAGGCCAGATAACACTGTTTAAGGGTGTTCAGATCCTGTAACAACATGTTGGATGCTTTGGAGCTGTGATTGCACTGGGAGACAAGTGCGTTCCATGAGCGGGAAGTCACAAGTCATGATCTGTGTAACGATTCCAAGTTGATTTCTTGCAGATGGGCTTTTTCTTCTCAGTAACATCAATCTTATACCAGAAGTTCTTTCAGGAACCATACAAATGCCTTGTTACAAAAACAAATTTAAAAAGAATAGCTAAGGCCATACCAAATTTATTGTTACTTCTTGGATTCTTTCAGAAACAAGTTGGACTTGCAGGTTAAAAAAAACTGTTTTCAAAAGGTCTGGAGTGAAGATATATGGCTTAGATAATACCAAAAAACAACAGTCTGAGGAGTTTAATGACACATTTTATGCAATGAATCCCTTTCATTGATCTGTTACTGATGATCTGAATAAAAAGCATTGTTTTTAGACTGAAATTAAGTGTATTTGTCTCTGAATGGCAATATTTACAGGTTTGTAAGCAAAATATGTATTATTTTTTCTTGGGACTTAATTTCTTTTTTCTTTTTAAAATGACATAAAATAGAGAGGCGAATCCGAGAAGCAACAAATAAAATTGGTGTCTCCTAATGCAGCATCAAACTTTAAACAAAAAATGATATTGCATTGTATATACATACTTGTAAGGTACAGTTTTTTTGGCTTCCCTCCATCTAATACACATGCAAGGAATTGATATTGATGGAGACTTCATGCTTTAAGTAAAAACTCCTCCATCAAAAGTACCAGTTAAGAACAACTTAATGCACTTTCTTGGAAAAGTATGAAAGCTTCAAAGCCATAAATGTATTCTCTAGCCTACAAGGACCTGTCACTACTGGCACCTGCAAATTCCTGAATCAGAAAAAGGATTTTCTTCTCTACTGCTATAATCACAATGATCCCTTTCTAATGTCTAGTATTGAATTCTAAAAACCCATTGAGTCATTTATAATTTGCGGTTTGAGAAACTAGGTCAAAGGATTTATTCCAAACTTCCTGACATGGGAACTTATGAACATTTGGTACATTTTGAAACACAGCAGCTCCAGACAGTTGGAAGGAAGGCAAGGGAAAGGAAATCATAGCTCAACACTAAACATCTTCCAAAATCAATCATTTCTGTTATCTGTGACGGGTTGTTTGGTGTAATATACCCAGCTACTGCCTCGCCGTGTGCCTGTAAAGCTGGTGTGTTATGCAGAACAGCGGTTATACCAGCTATATAGATACCGATGTTTCAAAAATACTATAGAAGTGGAAACCACTTTCATGTTGCATATCCTATTTCTACTTGCAATATGTTTATGGCATTGATCGTATCTAAACCGCAAGAGGACCACAAACACAAAGCTTAGGCTTTGTCTGTGTGGTGTAAGTAGCATAAAACCAAATATCTTCAAAACGTTGTTACGGGCAGTCTGTACTACTACTCGTCTGTGTTACAAAATATCTTGCTGCCAGGACAGGGATAAACAAGTCCACTAGCCCTATAGTTCCGGGCAAGTGAAAATGCCAATCGGGCAAGTGCATGTCCTTCCCCACTTGCCCGATCGGACAAGTTAGCTTTTCTCCATTGAGTGAGATTTTGATGTAACATGCATTGGCATAATACCGGTAGTAAGACTTATACCGGTAGATTAAAAATACTGGAACTTAAAGAGATCTACACATGCAACAATAGTTATTTCTGAGCTGTGCACACTTCAGACATCTAGGTGTCCAATACACCATTTACAAAGCATCGATAACAATGCATTCGAAGACAACAAGGCCAAAAGTTTTCAGTATACTTTTTTTTTAAATTTCGGGGTAGGCAGCTCGTCGTGGGACGAACACACTGTCACATTCATTGCCAAATTTATATAGATCATAATTACACATGCTCACGGCACAAGACGAACATGATTCAACAACAATCTTGAATTTCTGTTGGTGACCTACAACTCATGTAAAAGTGTGAAGAACCGTTGCATAATAGCCCGGATCTACGACTGAATGGGCAAAATTGAACGTACGCAGCCATTTTCCCGCCATTTTTATATCTACGCTAGCAGTGAAGTGTTACGTCATAGCGGTTGTGACGGACAGAAGTTAAATGAAAATTCTTGACAGTATACGTCCGTTTTCTCATGACATTTTGTATGCTCATGCAGGTTTATGTTTTATGCATTTACTGACAGAAAAGGAAGGAACATCAGAGGATGTATAAATGTACATAGCGGCAGTTAATTGTGCCGTGTTTCTTCCTACCGGTATTTTGTACCCCCTCCCAACCACGCGCCCGTTCGCCGTGTTATTCCGCGGCGTGTTACAATTACAATATTACGCTTTTAGCAGGACAAGAGTGGCAGAAAAGTTACACAGAAGAAGTGGCAAGGGTAACCTATAACAGCAACATGTAACTGGAGAAAATGATGCGTTGACAATTTGTCAAATCAGTATGGCTAGAGAAATCGTCGTAAACGTACCGGTATTATGATAATAGATGTTACTTGCTACTTTTCAAAGTCATGACATCAAGCATTGATTAACACAAAAAATAGAGCCAATAACAAAAATTCCATTGAAGGCCATGAATATACATAGAAAAATTTCATTTAGATTTCAGGCAAGTAAATTTCAGAAAACTTGTCCAACCCTGCAGGAGCTGACTGGGTTCCCTCCCTGAGACTGTTCAGCTGCTAGGAGCATGATTAAGTCAAACTAGGTCTGTATTCTATATTATTTTGATTCAGATTTCTAGATTTTCATTCTCTACTTTGCTAGTTCATATTTGACTGATATGCAGCCAAGGAAGAAGTGGCATGTAGTCAAAGGCTATCATACAGTCCTAGCATAAGTCTGGAACGGATAGGTTTTAGAAATTGCATACTGAGTTTCGTCCTTATCTTCCTGCTCAAGGTGTGGATCTCTATCAGCTGAGTGCAAATTGTTGGTTAGATGCAAAGCTGGGATTAGAATCCCCATACTTTTGGTCCAGGAGAAGGATGGCTAGCCATTCTAGGGCATGGAATGTGGAAGGTTATGTTAAACAAGGAGGATGAAGATGTTGAAAAGTGGCTAGCTACATAGCTTATGTGTTAACCTATAAGTAGAAGGGCTGATTTTTGCCGCCATTATCATCAATCTTTGTTGCATTTCCCAACTATTAGGAAAAGAGCACATGGCAAGGTGCCAACACAGCCAGTTAGTACGTACAGGTACAATTGGCGAGCCAATGGATGCTACTGTAAGTTACACCATCGTGTTTGAAACAAAGTTTTGATGACAATTTGTTCCATAGTATAGATCAGCTTCCTCTAAGAACTACGGTAACGTGTTACATGTCTTTTCAGCTTAATGACAGATTTTGTGAACAACTTAGTAAGTAACAAAACATCAAGTAAAATGACACTTTTGGTCAACCACAGTTTCATACTCAGCACCAAGGTAAGAGCCTATTCTTAATATAGCCGTACAGTTACATGTAACTTACATCAAGTCAATAGAAACCTATGAAATTTTCTACCAAAAAAACATTTTCTCTAATTAATACTCATTTTTCTGAAAATGTTCTTGCTGATATAACAAACACCAGCCTAGCCTGCAATAGCCTAGGACCCAATTGGATGATTCAAATTCCCTGCCCCTTAAACCTAACCAGAGAAAGCAGCAGTTGATCACCTCATCACTCTGAGAGATTATGAGGGTGATCCAGCCACAATCCCCTAATTAGAGATCTAATTGATCCATGACAACGCTGTAGACCTGGTAAGGGTCATGTAAGCCCCATATTGGGATTCTGCCATTTTGCAATTACATAATAATATAGGAAAGGCCATGTCTGTCTACTGGATTCTCTTAATCAAATGTCTCTTTCCTTGCATCAAAGTTTTACCAAAAGCCATGCTCAAGTCAAGTGCAAGCTCCCTAAATTGAAACCCTCCTATAACTTAAGGCTAGCAGAAACTTCAGTCTGCAAATCAGACCATTTACTACCAACTGATCAGTTCTCCAAATTGTCTTTCCTGAATAAGCTTAAATTGTTCATTACTGATTGAAACAAAATATATCTGACTTTCTGAGAGTGAAAAGAAATAAGTACACTGACTGCATTTTGCAGTGCTGCAAGCATCTCTTAGTAAGATTTATTTGGATCATCAAGCTTTAAGCAGTAGGATTTCCGTATGAAACTAATATCAGAAATATTCATGGACTGGAGCATAAATATTATGGATTAGAAGTTTTTGGAATGGCTTTTTCAAGAATAAGAGTTTACAGCTCAATTTCGAACTGCAGTAAAATTCCACACACAAAGTGCCATACTACACCAAACTCATTGTAACACTCCAGAAAACAGCGATGAAAAAGTGTTTCAGTATATTACTGCTGCCCCACTATGTTATAACTTTTTATTTAAGGAGCAGAAATGTGGTTTGTAACAGATTGCCACATAAAAGGTGGTTTGTCACATCATTTCATTTTCTTTATATGCCATTTTGCTTGAAGTTGGCACACTGCACCAGCCATTTTTCAAAACAATTTCAGACAGGATACAGAATAACTGCAACATAGCTGTCTGCTAGTAAAAAAAAAGGGATACCTAAATGTTTCTTTTCCTGGAAATAGGGCAATTCTAACATACAAAGAACCATAAAATATTTTGATTGACTACCCTGAGAACATTTGGCTGAGGTGATGTGTAGATATGAAACCAGACCAAACTCAGCTTTCTAGAGTTTTACAAAGTTCGAGTTTTTTGTGGTGGCCACTTCACCGCGAACTTAAAACCACTGCGAACATTTTTCCATGGCAGTAAGAGACTACAGTGCATGGTGCTACCGCGAACTTAAAACCACAGCGAAAAGTCCCTTTTCCCGCTACCGCAAAATTAAATTGCCGCAAACTTAAATACATTTACAGCGCATGGAATCTTTTCACAACCAATGAGTTAAAGCTTGGTACTCCACTGCCCTTGTGCATATATGCTCAACTTTTGTGATATTTTACATAACCCTGCATGTAATTTCTATACGGATATGTGTGTTAACCTTCTCCTAACAACAGGCTGATAATATCTGTAGATTTCAAGAATATGTTGTCAGCCCATTTTTGAGGTATATATGAGAGGAAGTCTTTCTTAGAAGCAATCTATGGACAGCTTCTTGATAACAGGAAACAGTTATGTGGTTACCATTCATTGTTGAACATAGTAATGATGACAGGAACTGAAGAGAAGTGTTTCTATTCTTTGCACCTTTAGTTCTGCTATCCCTGACATTCATCTATTAATGAACAACCATATTTTGCTTTGCACAATTCATTCGCAAACTCAAAAGTCAGGAAACCTGGCTTTAAAAAGAGATTTTGATCCATCCCCTACCCGGCTCCAACATGTTCAATGAAGAAAAATAACAAAATAAGATCCCAATCTTGTAACATCTGTCAACGTTATGTGTGGAGTATTGGTTAAAATATGTCTTCCAACTTACACAAGTGACAGATTGCAATGTTATGCCCCTCCAATTTGCAAATCAATAACATCATATCTCACACATTTCTTGAAATCATAATGCAGTCTTGAACCAGGTAAATCTAAATCTAAAGTAACACACAAGAAATAATCAAGTACCAAAGAAACAGTTTCCTAATGATTAAATTGTAAACAAATTTTGTCAAAAGGAATAGGATTCAAAGGCTTTATTTTGTAACTCAAATGAAGGTTTACACCCCAATCTATTAATCTGATTTTTCAGATTTTCTAGAAAAGCACCAGACGCCATAATTAAGAGAAAACTACATCACAAAACTGATAAAACAGCTGCTCACTGTAATCTCTTACTGCATAAAATTCACATTCAAACCTACACCATCTGTCTCTTTTTGGAGGGCACATTTAAGAATATCCATGGTCGTACATGTACTGACAAACTGTTGAAAATCTAAAGTCAACAGTGCTAAAATCGATTTGAAAAGCTCCAAGCAATATGTACATCACATACAGAGAATACTACACAGTGCATTTCATATTGCCTGAGGTACATCATCACTCAAAGCAAGTGTAATGCGGAATACACAGTGTCTTTTCATACTATAACGACACGAGAAAGCACCAGAATTTTTGTCCTACGCAGTGGTACACACAGCATATGCCATATGTATTTAAATTATTCTATGGATCTCTGTGCAATACAAGCCGATGGCATAAAATGCAGATTTGGTCTGGAGGCCTGAATCAAACATTATCACAGCCAGGTATGACAGAAAACCTTTCACAGAATGTAGGGGAAGTTACTGTATCACCTTCCCAAACATCTTGGAGTTGCCAACTAATGCCCTGAGCAAACACTTTTTGATAAAGCAAATCTAAAAATTTTGATGATTCTAAAAATTTCTTTGCAACCTTTCAAAAGAATCTATTTAGTGCCAGTACATATGCCAAACCTCAGCACATTTGAAATTGCCAATATCTCACTTAACCAGTACTTGGTCCAGAAAAAACTGTTTGACATTTCAGCATAAGGTTTAAAAGATTACAAAACTGTCCCGTGTGGCAATCCAATTGGTAGCTCTGTGATCTTGTTACCAATGTAAAAGGTCTGCAAGTTCCTCTGGGAGTATTTTGATCCTCCTGGCTGTTCCAGGCTACTTGGCGCCAAGCCAGTGGTGTCAGCCATGTCAGCAAAATGATCAATACTTCAGGAAAGTATCACTTGGAAATGAAAAGTTAATATTGCTTCTGTGTATATCTGTCTACCTTGTGACACAAATTGCTAAGTGCCACTCCAGAGATTTATATTTCTGCCTGAGAGGTGACAAATCTGGCTCCTCCTCCATGGTTCTAGAAATCCACATGGGTAAGCACAGTGACTTTGGGACGTGATTTTGTGAAAGTCACAAGTGAAAAATTTGGTTGTGACTCAAATATTACACAACAAGATGCAAATGGAGGTACCTACTCCCCAAACATGATAATTGATTAAAACTGAATCAGTGTGTGTGTGTGTGTGTGTGCGTGTGTGTGTTTGTATATGTGTGCGCATCTGTGTGTATGTGTGCATGCATGCATGCATGGTTGGGTGGTTGAAATGTTATGCTTCTGTCTTGATTAACTCAGGTAGGAAGCAATCAGGCTACCATCAATGTCAACTGTAATGTTTTACATCCATATCATATATCTATATTTCTTAACTGCACTATTCAATGCAAAGACATTTCTCCCATCTCCCGTCCCCATTTACAATGATTCCCAACCTGACCTGTCCCAGTGAATAGGGTACAGTCCAGAACCCAATATGTTTAATGTTTAACTTTCAACTAAAACAATCCATAATACAGCAAGTTTGCTGCAGTATACCACACTATGACATGAAATTGTCCATTGTCTATTGACCATCAAGATATTGATGATCCTTTTTGCGCAACTGGATACAGGCAGTATGGAGAGTTGGCTATCTATCAACTATAAATAATTCCAAGGGGTAGAGTCATCAGAGACTGTTACACATTTTGCCCTAATTTGTAGCAACATACGATGGGGGGATTGAGATGCCAGAGCAGCCGGCCTTAATTCCAAGCAGATTTGGCTGTCAAAAACAATCAGCTGGATATGAGAGATTCTTTCCTGCAAGCGCAAAAAGCAATTCAGAAAATTTCCATTGCTCCCCCTACACTTTTGCATTACCAATCTACGCCACCAGAATTCATGATATAGAATCACTGTCAAACAATCGGAAATGCTCACTTTTGGCCCTTACCCAAGGCAAGATGGTTTTACGATGGGCCAGGATTATCAAGAAGGTACATGGCTATAACACACCAGAGGCAGAATTACTAGTTACCTTGGGGCGCCATTCTGAGATAGCCACCATTATAACTGATGAATGTCACGGTCAGTGATGGCCTGCAGTGCTAATTCTATTCAGTAGGGGGTTACCATCGTTCAAGATGAATCATTCTATATACAAGAAAAGGAAATGGTGACCGATTGTGTTTCTTCCATATCAATCTTTAATTAGGCTTTGTGTAACAGTAACTGTTCAGCAACCAAGCAATGTCAGAACAACAAGATGAGATAAGCTACACAGAGGAGCAGCTTTGTGTTTTACAAGATATTCTCAGTAGACCTATTTTCTCCATGCAAGATGTCTAGACTCCCTAAATGGACAGAATTCCCAGCCAAGTTTTGAGGGGAATAATAGCATCAAAGCTCTACCAGTCAAACTAGAGCAGATGACTTCCAAGAAACAAGATTGTGGAAAAAGTCCTAATCTTTTTTATGGTCAATATCTTTATGGAACTCTAGGTGTGCTTGAGTGGACCTGACTCAGAGCAAACTGATATGTCACTAACTTTGTTCATGCAGCCATGAAGGTGGGCCAAGTCTTTACCATGTGTCTGACAACTCATGAGAGACAAAGTACTATACAATGTATCTGGAACAAATGTATGTCACATCCTGCCACTAATAATGAGCATTGGATAATAAAATAATATATCAGTTATGAATCAGTTATGCATGAAGCAACTGTATCTAGGTTAGATACACTTCCATTATAAATCAGCTACCTTTTATTTTGTGGTATGAAGAGACTGTAGAATTCTTAACAAACATAGTTTCTAAGTCATGACAGAAGCACCACATTTTCAGTACCATGGATTACTCCATTTTCCATTCAATACCAACAAATCTGGCCATTGTGAAACAGCATTGTATATATCTATATAACATTAGCCAGTGTTTAAAGATCCGCTGCTGCGTTATACATGTAATAATGGCAACATTGTTCACCTACACATACATTTAGACAATTAAAAAAGCATTACAAATTCCTAACATGCAACATTTTATATCCTATTCCATAAATACATTAATGGGAGAGTAGGATTGATTACAATACATATTTAATCTTTGAGCTTCATGTTTGACCTTTCAGCAGTCCTTCCTGTTGATATTAACTCAATTTCAAGTTGTTATAAAGAACAGGCCAACCTTTTAGCTACAATTATCAACCACCTTCTTGAAACAACACTTTTAGCCTTGTGCAAACATCCGAGGTGGTGGAGATGTAAAACATCCATTTAGTGTGACCTGTATTTTTGGAGCCATTAATCTTCAGCTATTGTTTATGAGGATCAATTCATTTCAAATTTATTTGGGCCATATCCAGCCTTTAAAACCACCATTGACATATGCAAACACTATACATAAAACTGTCTACTTAACACAGATGGGTTTCTAGGGGTGCTTAGCTAGAAACGAATGACACCATTTCCTACATGTACTTCTTAGGCCACACCTACTTAATTTTATAGATAACATCCTCTGGATACCCCAAAACTAATGCATGTGGGTAAAAAAGGAGAAAAATACAACAAAAAAAATGCTCAACAACAGAACTAAACATCCAGACCATTCATTCGCAGGTTTGGTTTGTCTTATGTTCATCTCCAATAAGACTGTAAGAGACAATCGTCAACATTTCAATCATGTTTATACATGTATTGCCATTTTTGTTTACAGAAGGAACAGGGGTGCTGCTGGCCCCATGCCCTGATCACGTGCCCCCTTACCCTGGAGAGCAGATCCTCTGGCAAGCATGAAATTCCAATTGACCAGGGATGCTGTTGTGTAACATGTGGCCATTTGTTTTTCTTGAGGACAGGCAAAAATCAATGTGTGTGGATCCATAAAATTAAGTCAGTATGGCCTTACATCAAATAAAGGAGTGGTAAGCAAGCATAGTTCAGACAAACCATTAGCATGTATTCAAATGGTTGGATCACCAGTCGGATAAAGTTGGATACTGAGAATTTAAAATGAGAGGTTCCAATCAATAAACACCTCAAGTCAAACAACTAGTTTTAAGACTGCAATACTAATTTTAAGCTTCTCTGGTTGACAAAAGCCTGTTCATTATTCCTATTAGTATAATGTCAAATTGCTACTGACCTTGTGCACCATCATGCTTCGACCTACCAGGTATTTATTGCCATACCCAATGCTAAAGGGCTGATGTGAATTAAGGTTTTACCATGGTCAATATTGACCGACAAAGGCCAAAACGGCCATTATATAATGATTATCACTGAAAAATCCAATCATATTGTTATTTTTGGTGATACTGTTATTTCGTCTCTGCTTGCAAGGATCTGTATTACCAATGTTATAAAATATGTTGTTTATGACAATAAATCCCAGCTATTAACAACCTGACCTTTTCCTGTGAACCGTAATCAGAACTTTGGTCCCTTTTGGGACTTGAAAAGGCTTGAATTTTTGCGTACCAGAAAAATGATTTACAAACACAAATTGAGGGGCTTAGAAATGTCGTTGGGGGAAATTGCCTCATTGGTCTTTATGCTTCCCCATATAAAGTGTCCATGTCAACACTTCAGTTTGGAACAAGTTGCTTTCCTGTTAGGGATGCGGACAACTCTCCAGACAAACAGCTGCCCCATGACTGCAACTGTTTTTGCACGGAGAGAGTAGTGCAACATTTATCAGGGGCTATATCTCCTACAGTGATTTTGTTCTGATTGTTTAAATGCGAAGCAAATGCAGCGTTGTGTCAAATTTGTCCAGAGACTTAGGCATAACCAACAGCCTGTAAACGAAAATCTTGTCACAGATCTAATTGAAGGGGAGAGTACAATTTAATGGCACCTCATATAAACGGAATGTTGCTTTTCCCATTCCTTTTTGATGGACTTGATGTGGTTAGAATTACCTGATCACATTTAATGGCACATAAAGTGGCACATGACCTTGCTGTAACCTTGTGTTTGGAAACTAGATTGCTTTTTCCAGTGTCCAAGCAGAGGTGCTACAGATTTGGGAAGTTAGTTGCTTTCTTCCTGACCAGTCAGGAGAAAAAGGGCCCTGAATGTGGATTAAACCATTCAGTACTGCAGTAACGTGAAAGATCATGTTTAGTGACACTGGATTACTTTTCTTGGTATTTGGATCTACCATACAATAGAAGTTACCCAAATTGAATGATATCTCACTTTGGTTCAGTGAAACATAAAAGGACAGCAAAGCCAGATAGAAACCACCACAGCATCTTTAATATGATGGTATAATCAAAATATTCCCTTCATCACAATGGGGGTTGACTTTTGGTAGTGATTATAATCCCTAAACACATCAAAGCTAAGCCACAAGGACTTTGAGTCTGATTGGGTGATTGCTTTTCCATACTGGTGATTAGATTAGATGACCATGATAGGCAAGCACAGACAGATTCTGTCCTTATCTAAAGGCTTCTTTGCTGACCCAGTCAATTTCAGTTAGGTTGCAGATCACTAGAGTAGCAAATCAATAGGATGGTATCCAGCTTTTCTGTGCTGCATTTCTACTCAGGAGGGATGTCCCTGTAGCTCAGCTGGTAAGAGCCTTGCAGTTGAGCTCTTGGTTCCAATCAGTTGGTAACTGTGACTCGTGAGACCCTGGCTCAAATCCTGGGTAAGGCATCTTGTTTGGGGCTGCACCTGTGGAGGTCCCGTGTTTGAGAAGGTGCTTCAAGCATGCTAAAGGGGAAGGGCTAGCAACTCCTCTCTGTAAAAATATAACCTGCTACAGAAACAGCAAGGAACCTTGCTGACCTATGTGCTACTTGGAACAACCATTGGGGTTAATGAAACCTATGCAAGGCTATCCAGGCTAGTAAATTAATTCCCACTGAACTACACAGACTAGTATATGTAAGCTTTGCAAATCAACTTAAGCCTTGCTGTCTCACGTAGTATTCCAATATATTTTTCCAGATGTTTAAGATACTCTAGGACCTTAACGCAGGATATCCAAGACTAAGATATCCAAGAGGATCTGTATGATTGAAACTGAAATAAGCACATTGTGTTTCTTGAAATCAAGTAGACATAACAAAATCCCAGCTTTTACCAGTAAACAAATATCCAAGTTTGAAATGACAGTCTGAAGCTGAGGTCTGTGTAACTATAGAACTCAACTTTTACACAATAAACTTTTCTTGTCAGCCACAATATGATGGCTGGCTTATGTTGGATATGTTGTTGCCATGTAACTGGCAAAACAACCTAACATCATAAACCAGGATAATCCAGGTTTTAAATGTAAAGCTAGATCACTGCTTTGTAGTAAAAGAGAATATGCCCTCTTGCCATTTCAAATAATGCCTTTAAAGTACAGCATATTTGACAAGACTTTGAAGAAGGAATGGGCCTTTTTTCTATGCTTTGACAACATTGAACAGCAGTAGTACATGTTTTATCCGGTTTTACCTGAAGATAAACCAACATAGAGCATATACATTAAATTTTGCATTACACTTCAATTCTGCCTGCCTTTGATGACCTTAGTAGGCCGGAAGGAAGGATTAGGTCTGTTTAAAAGTAGTTTAAGACGACTTTATCTAAGACAGGATATTGAGAGGTGGGTTACATGTATGTGTACATGTATGTTGGCTCAAGGAGTTAGCTTTTGAGTAGTGCTGGTGATTCTTGGTACTAACGGTAGTACACCAACAAAGTAATGGTACCCATAATCCTGGTCTTACTCTGTCCTCTATAATGCTAGTTATCCATGGGATAACCTATATACAATGTTTTTAAAAACAGGCTATTTGAAGTCAATGGATGGTGGTTTCAGATTGCAATATTTTCAAATGTTGCAGTTATTTGCAGAATATTGCATTCTCTGCTAACTTGATATCCCTAAATATCTTGTTTTTGAAAAGAATGGATATGGTTACCCTGTGGATAAAGATGAACTAGCATTTAAGCTAGACATTTGCATGAGAAACTTTGCTTATGTCAGCCACATGTGTTGTTGCCATGTAACTGTCAAAACAGGCATATCGCCATGAGCAATAATCATCTCAGATTCTAATTGAATGCTAGACCACTGCTTTGAAATACAGGATAGAAAAATGTGCTCTCTTGCCAAGAGCATTTACAGAACCTCCAATCTATTAATAACCCTGTTTGAAGAGCAGCATATTGGATGAGATTTTGAATAGAGAAAGATTCTCTAGGCATATTGATTGCAACTCTGCCCATGGCATGCTTGCTAATAACATGTGAAAGCTGCATCGGATTTGATGATGGAAGAAAAGTACTGCTTGTAACTACACATGAAGGCCATATTTTGCCTGTCCATAATGATTCTTTTCCTGCAGATGACGGCATTGCCATGGTATCATTTGGAGCAATGAAAAAACTTACAAATTACTGCTGTGTGTAATCCGTCTTCTCAAGGTCATGTTTCACTACTATATTACAAAACTCTTGTGTACCTATTACCATTACGACTTCCTTAAAGCAAGCACAATGAGAATGTTGATGAGAAACAACATGTCTACATTCAATCATACTCAGTAACATTGCTGCAACTAGAACACAGTTACCTTTACAAATTGCACAATAACATGGTACATCAAATCCCAGTGATCCCAGATTGATTTCAGAATAGCTGAAAAACAGGATGTTGGGCTGAGCTTTACAGGAAGATTATTCCCCCACTCTAGCATAACAAATGCTCCACAAACTTGATGTTGAACGTCACTAATAAGCTGAAGTCAGGCGAGGATCTGTAATTTGTGACCTGGGAGGTTCAGGTATCGCCTCATTAGACCGCTGGCGCCTGCGTGGCACAACAGCAGACCTTGTGCTCCAGTGTCAGTAGGACTTTACTTGTGAGGATAAGCTATGTCAATGTTTGATGTTGGTAACCTGTAACTTAAGTAGACTTCTGAGATGGTTAGGAGGATAGACGATATATCTTAGACTTGAGGATGGATGATAAGTAGGACAAAAGGCTGATGAATGTGCCTCCAAATAGGAGATAACTTAACAGGAATAAATATCAGATAAGTAGAGATGATTTATGACTATAAAGGATGAGCAAGATTGGAACTTAACCTGTGTTGCCAACATGGTAGGAAGGGAAAGGGCAAGAAAATACATCTTTCCCTATTTTGAGCAAGGTACTGAAAGATATTTTCTTTGATATATCATTTTCAGTATACATGTTTGATGGGTATAATGACCAACAATTCCTTTAATATAACACAAATACTCATATATATATATATATATATATATATATATATAGTAGCAACAATTGATCAAAAGTAATAGGTGCAAAATAAATAGAAGAAATTGGTTGGGAGGTTTTTGACTCTCTACAAATTTTCCTTTTATATCACAATGTCACATTCAATTAAAAACATGTTTCAAAATTAATTCAGTACATTCATTTCCAAAACATTAAAACAAAGGAAATTCACGAGCGTTGATTCCAGTTTACTAGATGAATGTCTGATTTGTATATCTCTGTGGGAAAGTTAAGTTCATTACTGTTACTACATAATCAGATTAACCTATTCCTTATTACACTTGATCCTATTTAAGTATACAAACAACTCTGACAAGATTGAATTATCTACTAGATCATCATTCTGTTACAAACCTCGCTCAGTCAAGTCAACTCCTCTTACCTAAATTATGTCTGAGACTTTGAGCCACATTTCCTGATGACGACAGCTTAACAACAAACAAATGCACCCACAATAGGGATGGCTACTGGTACAGAAAATTCAGGTCCTGACTCTGGACATAATTGTCCAACATCAAGTTCACCAAATATTTCAATTCCATTTTATTCAGACTGGTCTAACAAAAAAAAACGAATATGAAGTCTTGAAGAACAACTGTATGAAGTTCAAAACATGGTCAACAGTACACCTTCTCATGCACTTTGTGGGCATTCAAACACCACTAATCTACTTTCTTTTCCTATGACCACAAAACGTAGCTAACGTAAATATCTACTAAATGTTTGATCTACTACAAATGACATCATACAGCAAACATGCACAATTGAGAGAAACATAACGGCAAGGGACTCAGTATCTCAGAAAAACATAATCATGTTGATCATGTGAGGTTTAATGCAAACAAGAGACTGAGGCTTTGTCTACACCACTGCCTTTCACAACCAAGGAACGAACATCGGATGGCCCTGGTTAAATGCTCTTACAACTCACATTTCAGCACCAAGGCTAGTTAACAACCATCTGCATACAAAACGCATTATTTTCTTAAACTGAATCTAAAACGCAGTGAGGCAATAATCACTCTTGAGAGAACAAGTATTGAAAATACATTTCATGAAAGCTCTACTAGATAGTCATTTTGTTACAAATACATACAAACCTCCCTCAGTCAAGTCTACACCTCTTACCAAAATCATATCTGAGACTTTGAGCCATATTTCCTGATAAAGAAAGCTTAACAACACACAACTGTACCCACAATAGGGGTGGGTACCGGTACAGAAAATTCAGGTCTAACAACCATAATGTTATAAGTTGATAGGTCTCGATCTTAAGCTTTGACTTTAGACTATTCGTTGCAAGAAATTTAAAGTTGGAAAGATGAAATGGGCATGCTTCAAACAGTGGACTAGTTTCTTTCATCCAATACAACTTTGAAGACTAATCAGAAACATGTTTGGTATCACGACATCAAAGAATTAATACCAGTATTCAATTTGAAAGTACTTTCTTAGGCCCTTAGTCAGAGGTACATGTATGACATTTTGCAGACCACAGGGTTTACTGATAGGACCTGGGGAAACAGAATAACAAAGAAAACTCTGGGTATCAAAAATCACAGTGATGATTAGATATGAAATACAGCAGTCCTTTCATGCCAAATGTGTCTGATCTAGTAGACACAACACTGTTATACACATGTAGTTTCCTTTCATCTAACTTATATCCAGACTAGGCTCTTGTTACCAAAGGCTACTATTAAGGCTTTGTTTGTCAAACAAGATGGCAAGGCAACTACACTGCCCACAACCTTTATCAAATTAAGTGGCAACTTGTGGAAGTAATGAAAAAAACTTTTTACAGGATCTTACAGTTCTGATTTGATCATCAGTGGTAGTCTGCTGTGAAAGGTCACAAGTCTGTTTACAATGCCATTTATCCTTATCCGCACATGGTTCCTTCTTAATCCTGGGCATCAAAACACAGTGGGAGAGTCACGACACTCAGAATTGACTTAAGATGTGGCAGATTAAGCACTGTCCCACCAGGGCTGCTTAATTGCAGGCCAATGTAGGCCACCAGATGTGGCTTTCTTCAGTAACGGCTGTTACCCTACATTTGTGTAAGATCTCTGGAATATTCCCACAAAGTCAATAATTCATCTTATGCCTTACAATGTCTCAGGTGATATTACCTCTAGCTTGCACAAGCTTAACCTTCTCCATACTGCCTGAAACCACAGTCAGCACAAAATTGGCACAACAATGCTAACTCAGTAGGGAGAGGGTTAACATTTGCTGTACAAACTCACAGAGACTTTCCCTCACCTTTTACAGTGACTAACAAAGTCGTTTTAATTAGTTTTCCTTGTTAAATTTTCATAAACTAGAAAGACAATTTTTTTTGCAAAAATGCAAATGTTTTGAGTCTTAACAAAGGGACATTCCCTTTGTTAAGATAATATATTATACCATTGGGCTGGTCCTATAGTATTGTGTTCCGGTAAAAAAATTACCAATACAGGTTTTGCTATCTTGAAACTGTAATTGTTCATATCTATACAGCAAATATGCTGATACAGTTTAAAGCTATGATTGGTTCACAGCAGTTCTAAAATCTGATTGGTTCATGACAGAAGAAAGAAGAAAAAAGAAAATGAAGAATACAACAACGTCTATCAGGAAAACAAAAGTAGACTTACAAATACAACATCATATCATACATTGAGATTTAATCAGAGGATACTAGGAAAAGAGAAGTGACAGATTTGTTTTAAATTCAGTCATACAGAAAGTTTGCTAATTTCCCTACTTCAGATAAGGAAGTACCAAGGTTACAACATGCATTCAAACA
This sequence comes from Branchiostoma floridae, assembly GCF_000003815.2. Taxonomy (NCBI): domain Eukaryota; kingdom Metazoa; phylum Chordata; class Leptocardii; order Amphioxiformes; family Branchiostomatidae; genus Branchiostoma; species Branchiostoma floridae. The sequence goes on along the minus strand of NC_049985.1, from coordinate 13,903,449 downwards.
CAGTATCCTATTGGGCACATTTAAAAGCTAACTTTAGGTTTAGCATTTGGCAAATTTTGCCACATTAATTATTTACAGTGGCTCCGATGGTAAGGCCTAGATTAATGAGAAGCCTAAACTGACGCAGTTTGCCCATCTCTTATCCTCCTAGAGATCAAAATGTTTGATAGCTATGTCAGACAAATCTGATTAAGGATCCTTCCTCTGACCCAATGACCGACCGTCTCACCCCTGATTCCCCCATCATCAAATCAAGACATTAAGAAAACAGAAAAGGGTCAGACAAAAAGTTTGCAACTGTACATCAAGTGTACATCATGTTACATCAAGTAGAACTGGAAAGCACTGGTTGAATTTACAGCATTACAATTATTTCTGAAACTAAAACATTTGGTGGTCAAAGCTTGTCTGACTTACCATAATAATTAAAGCCATGGTATCTCTAGGTTTTGTTTCCACTGTCCATAAATGATGATGATTGAAATTATGACAGTAAGCCACTGCATTATCATTTGGCATGCAATCTTAATGGGATAACTGTCACAAAAAATGGTTTTCATGGATTCAAACAGTTCTGCACCAACCTAAAGTTGACAGACTTTGATTTGCTGCAATATGTAATTTTTAAAGACGTTTCCCATTACTATTAAACTCAAACTTCACCCATCACACTGTTATACTATAGTCAGCAACCTGTCATCTTCTTTGCAAACAAATGCATTGATATGCTATCACAGACATGTAATAGATAAATATGGTCAGATTCACATTGCAAGCTTCACATTTTAATGGCCCGTAGAGCCATGCAAGCTGTGCACGCGTGCAAACAAGCACGAGTTTCTACCTTGTTTGCTCAGCGAATTTTGTCATGACGACTACCAGACATTGTGGTTAGGAATTACCATGATCCAGCACACAGTGGGGATGTTCACTGAGAACATAGGGGTGATTTTTGAAAATATTACATTACTTACTAACGACAAATATACAAACAGCTACCGTGAAAAAAAAAACAATGCACATCATCCCACAACAAAAAGCAGACAAACATGCAAAACTACACACGAATGTAGCACCCATCTACAATACCCCATTGGAGGTTACCTTTTATCCAGGAATGGATATTAAACCAGAAGTTCTGCTACAGTACCTACAATGTAGGTAGTATGGGCCCAACATCTGATAATATTTCTTTGGTTTTACATGTACAAACATCAACCAACATACCAACTATTGTTAAGATCCATCCACCACATCTCAAGTTACATGCAAACTTTTTGAAAAAAATGACATGCTAATCCGCAAATATGCCTCAGCCGTCACGTACAAATCCAGCTGCTAGTAACTCGAAACTCTTGAATCACCTGTATACCTGCTTCATATCAAGTAGTTTGACGTCAAGCGCATTCATTACACATCTTCAAAAACAACTTATACGTCATCTTTTGGATATAATTAACGGTCTGGGTCCCTTTAAGTTTAAGTTTTGACCGGAGATGTCATCCATGACATCAGGTCTGTGAAAAGGCAAAACATGCTCCAACAGAATAACAACCATGAAGGTTCAATAAACTCATGAGTCTAGACTTGGAACTCTTGGTCAGTACTCTTACTACATCCTTCTTTTGTCCCGGCACCACATACCATTCAAACTGTAATAAAGACTTCCACAACACCTAGCGCCATGAAATGGTATTGTACGTGGTTGACAGCTGTCATATTCTCAGTTGTTGGGTTAGTTCACATTTCTTGGAAGAAGGAAACTGTCCAATGTGCAAAAACCTTTCATTGTGTGTGTCACATCTGTTTTTGAACCTTTGGTACTACTTGCAAATGGGGCTTGTGAAATTGCTATTTCTGGACCGACGTCATGGCGCACCCGGCAACTCATCTGATTTCAAAAACACATTAGAAACACAAGTGAAACTCCAAATGGGCCATTTCCTGCCTTACACAGGGATGAAGGTTTCTGTGCTTTATCCCTATACAAACTATGATGCCTGCTGCTCTGTGCAAAATGGTCCAACATCAAACATGGCACCATTTCTGCAGCCGGCAGCTACAAAAGCTGTCACACCCAGCCCACCACCCACACAGTGAATCAACCTTTGAAACTCAAGATGATAAAAGCAAGGCTATCCGGTATACTAACAAGCTTCTCTCTGTAGATTAAAAATAACAGTTGTACAATAATATTTGGCGTTATATTTGGAAACCTCATACAACCATGACTAAAGTAATGGACAGGTGTTACAGATCTGAGAATGGTAATATTCAAATATGACTTCAATTCCTGTGTCATGTACTTCTCAGTACCTGTCAAAATGTTAACTGACACAAAATAAGCAACCCATTTTTACTTCATTGATTGAATACTTGTTTTCGAGTCCAACAATATTCCCCAAAATTTGTCAGACATGCTCTAAGGCTTCTACCAAGAACATACTGCTATTGTTTCCTTGGTACCAAGAAAACAGCATATGACCTTGACATTAGGTTCAAACACAGGGATCACAACGATCTCGTAATTTACCTATGGCGTGTGGCAAAAGCAGTTAGTAATATAATGTTGACAAATGAGAATCTGGCATGTAAAAGTCAAAAAGTCATGATTAATGCACCTCTCCACAGAATCCTAATTGTAATTAAAGGGGATGGGTGAAATAACTACCAGCACATGGAGGCATGCTTTAATGAAGTGGAACACATCAATACGTGATCAGAATCACCCACATGGTAATTATTGATGACCAACTCTCCGTGACGCTGGAAAGGTAAGCAAAGGGTTAACTATCAAATACCAATCAACTTGGTAGCTCTTATTTTCAACAGTCCTGCATGCATAGGTGGGTACAGAAAATTTAGGTACAGGTACAGTTCAGGTCCAGATGATCAGGTCCAGGTCCAGACCTAATCAACTGTAAGAACTTGTGAATGGGAGGTACTCAAAACAATGGTCCATTTTGCTACTACGGATTTTGTTTGGTGGAGTATCTGACGTCTACTGATGTTTTAAAATCTTCATGTAAACAAAAATACCTCCCTCTGTTAAGACCAAGTTTGACTGTAGAAACTAAAGGTACAAATTGCTATCAACTGTCATCCACTTTGCTCTTGTTATTTTCTAGGACCTAAAAGCCCCAAAACATGCCTGCTGGTGTAATCTGTTCATTTTTTAATCGGTCCAAAATCCGGCGTCTTCTTTCAGCCTCCTTAACTTCCCATCCTCTATGAACCGCTTCAGTGCCCTCCCTTACATTTGTACCACCATACGCCTTCTGGCCCGGTCACTTGTCAGTGTCTCCAGCTGCTGATGGCTGATACTCGCCAGACCAAGGCGCCGCTTTACCATGTCCTTGAAACGGAGATGCAGTCGACCAACATATTTTTCACTCAAGCATGTCTTAAATCAAAGCATCAACATGACTGTAGGCAGGGGGGTTCCAGAAGACACACTGAAAATACCTCAAATAGAATGATCAGGAGCTCTCTTAGGAGCGCTGCTATCAAAAATCTCCATTTCTTACTTTGGAATCCTCTCAAAATGCAGGAAATACCCCAACCCAACCCCCCTGGAAAACTTCTACAAAAGAGCCTCCAAAAAAAATATGGCTACGGGCATGACTTAATATTCCCCATGTTGTGATGTATACTCTTTACAATCGATTCCAAAAGGAATACCTAAAACCCACATGTCTAACCTTATAACAAATGGAACCCACAGGTTACAATGTACAAAAGACCAAATCCAATCTGCTATTTCCTTCCCATGTATAACCTACGAACTGTGGGGTTGAATACCAGGATGTATCTCTTCAATGATCTGTGCTATTTCTCTAGAAATGCATCTAAATCACATTCTGTACATTTCCAGCGGTAAATGCAACATGGCATGATATGATCACACCAATTCCAGAAGTACATTTATGCACTACAGGAGTGTAAAGGTTGAGAGCTGAGAAATAACACATACTGCTGTCAATTTTTCACTTTATAAAATGTATCCATCTTTAATTTACTGTGTAAGCCTGTGGCACCTGGAGAACTAAGGAAAGAGCCAGTAAGACCCCCTCCCCCCCAAAATCATATGTTATAAAGGATAAGAAATGCTGAAAGATTCTTGGGTAATATATTAGCGATTGAAACAACAAAAGTGTCATAACCGGGCAATGACCTCTTCATTTGAAATAACGTGTTGCATGTATCTTATCTGTGTATTACATATGTACATTGCAACAGGTTAAATCATTTACATGGGCTATGGGAATCATTGAATCAGTCATATGCATTGCACATTTAAGGCTGGATATAACCATTTACTTAGTACCATGGCCACATATTTCGAAATGAGTATCATGAGCTGATTTGAATTAGCTAACTGACAGCAGATCCCCAAGGTTGCTGGAGAAATCAAATCACTGTCCTGTACTGGAGATCAGGGATAAAAGAACGATTTCAATAGCCCCCAAGGTCAAAAGTGAGTCGTAGCAACCTTTTGATGTGGTGACATGTACTTGATCCCTAGCATACCAAGTATGCGACCATAAACACTTCAAACAAACCCGGGCCTTTAGATACTGTTGAATGAGAATGTACCACTTGCTACTCTCTAATTCACCTAACTCTCCTATGATTGTGGTAATGGTGAGAAAATTGGCAGTTAATGAACCCTCCTGTTACCAACCACATACCAAACAATCATGGGAAACAACCTAGCCAAACCTAATATATCGTTTGTGCTTACATGTTTCCTAGAAAAACCTTGCAGCATATGCAAATGAAGTGCTCCTTCCCTCTTCGTCCTTTCCACTGACATTTGCATTATCCACTGTCCTCATTTGCATACACTTTGTGTGTGTCAATAAGAACCGGCCTCTGAAGAAACGACGAGAGACTGAATAGTAATGAAGGGGGCTGTCCCACTTGATAGCTGGTATGTTAGATCAAGTCTATGGCTAGACGTAGCCCAAAATCCAACCCAAAAAGAGTGTTGTACTCGTATTAGCTCATAGGATTCCTTGCTATGTTTACACCTGAACTCTATCAATGTGCAGACATGTCAGTGGGTCCTTTTTATCAGCACTTTAGAAAGAACCACCCTGCCTTTCATCTATCCATCCCAGCACAGCACAGCCCTGTTCACAGCTTGTGAGACCCTACTTTCATATTTTCAATGGAAATGGGTGGCCAAGCTCGAGAGCTCCCTGGCTGTGGGAGGTATTAAATTATGATAAATAACCCTTTTGCAGATCTGAGGAGTGAGCGCAGTCTGATTGCTGGTTGGGAGAGTGGCCGGGCGCAAATCAGGTGTGTGCGGAGTTGCGGGAATCCACTGGCAGTTTGTAACACCTCTTGCAGGAAGACTTGGCAGTGAATTTTCATATCCCATACAACAGCAGTAAGTGTGGCCCTTTTTCTCTCGTTTGTAACAATTACAGACTCATCTAATTTTTGTTGTCCTGTCTTTGATAAGTCTTGGATGTCTTTGGGGAAAAAGCCAAGCTGAAAGGTAGGTGAGATTTGATACAATTGTAGGGAAAACTAGACGCATCAAAGCCTAGCTAGGGAAAATCAGGCGCATCAAAGCCATGGCATTGTACAGAACTGATTGATGACTTTCTTTGTGTTTTGTCCTCTTGTGGGCTTTCAAGCTACAAGGACGACTAACCGTGCATACTCACTATGTCCTGCCAGTGAGAGGCATTATGTTCCTACTTTTTTAGCATCGTATACTACCGTAACGGCATTGGCACTTGCCGCTGAGTTATGGATTGCTACCCAGCTAAAAAAATTATCTCCATATTAGAATGTGTGGATGTAAGTCTTTTTAAGTTGAGCCTGTTAAGAGTTGAAAAGGATGAGGCACAAATCAATGCACACAAGATGAGGAGACAAATATTGTGTTGAACATAAAGCTCAATTTGCTTCCTACATTCTGATTGCCGTAAAGCTTCTTAAAATTCTTACTGCAGGCTCTGCCGAAATTTGGCTCTTGAGAGAGGACATTTCATCTGTATCGATTTCTTCAATTTCCCTTAATTGCCATTCCGTCCCTTTAATCTGGAACTACGTGTTTCCCATGCTGGGGAAAATTTGATATTGGTGACAGCTGTAATTCATTCAGGAATGTGATTTATTGACTTATAAGACAATCTCAGTAAAACGTGTTTTGTGCAATAGGATCAGAAATCATTTTAGACATTTGCTTGTCATGGATAGAAAGCATTGTTTCATCGATCCATTCCTGAATATATCAATCACAAAGTCATGAGTGCACTTCTGTGGTCAAATTCACTTGTCATGGGCTGAAAACTTGTCATTAGAGACAAAAAAGTAGGTTAAAAATCAAGAGCAAATTTTTCTTCAGTAAAACTGTTCTTGCATGATGGTCACATCTTTCATCAATGCAACGGCCACCACTGGAACCTCATTTTGAAGGGAAGAGCAAGATAATGTTCTTCAAATGGATTTTTAAGCTCTGTGCAATTACTGCAAGCCTTGTATGATAACTATCAGCAACCTTTAGCCGTCATGTTATACTTCACCTCTGTATCACTCTACCATTCCCGTAATGACATTACTGAGGAAAATTTATTTGTTAGAGATCATCCTCTTTCACCAAGCTGGGTTCAAATGTTCAGTTGTGTAACACTGTCCTCTGTCTGACAGTCCAAATTAGTCTACCTGTTACAAAGCACCTACAATCGTTGCTAAGCCACAACTCCCTTGGCACAAATAGCTTGGTCAGTAAAAACGCATTAGCTTTTAGGGATGCTACACAAAGCCATGTAATGATTGAGGCCGGGTTAGGTAGACAAGACTGCCTGGAAAAACATGTTTAAAACCTGTTATACATTGTATGTACAGCATATACGGGTAATGTACTTGGAGCACATTGATCTTTGACATGTTTTTACACTTGACACTTTTGATTAATGTAGTACACATTGTCTTCATGTGGATATTTTTCAATCACATGTGATCAATTGATATTGAAAGGAAGACTTCTTATGTTTCAATCAATCATTTTTCATTCTTTGAAAATAACACTTTTCAACAACGGTGGTAAAGGGTAGAAGTGGACTTTTGCGACCAGCTCAAAAATATTCAACGCTTGGAATTGAGGACTAATTATAAACTAATCAGATTATCACAGAAATTAGCTAATATATATACCAATATCACAGTTTACACAAAACTTTTCATTACGGTAACCATACTTTGACTTCACATGTCTGTTTGCATGTATGATTTCTATGCAAGTTCTGCCATAATTCCAGAAAAACAAATACAGATAATCCAGTCTGAGTCGGCTTTAACTCATGACCTGTTGATACAGTAATCCAGACACACATTTTTGGTATCATGCATGGCTGTGATTTCATATTGGAGATGGAACACAGCTTTCAGTAATCCCGCGAGTTGGATTTAGTTTACCCACCCATCCACATACAGTAGATGCGATTAGCAATTTTCTGATGAGCAGCTATACAGAATGTTCATCTGGCAGAAAATTGGATGGGTGGCATCCTAACCTACAAGCATGCATGGCCGAGGTTTAATAAAGGCCTTATCAGTCGGGCTGGCAAATCTTCAATGAGTTCATTCCAAGTCTTGTGAGCGGTAACTACTATTATGCCAGACATCCACAGGGTTTTTGCAACAAACTGAACAGCATGCATAGACATCTTTGGCTGAATCAGCTCCAATGTGCAACAAGCCTGACATGGCTATCGGCTTAACATTCATATCGGATTAACGTTATCCACAAGTTCTCATAAGCAGAAAATGCCAAGAAGGATAATCCCTGTCTGGTTGAAAGGCTTGAATTGTGATTGACAGTTATCTCAAAACTATGAGGAGACACAAAATTGAAATTGTGTCCATATGGCAAAATAGCTATTCATTCATCAGCAGCATTACTTTGCCAATATAATGCTTAACGGTGCAGGCGGATGAAATATTATGCTATTTCACATGGCTGTTTATCACGACAGCTCCTTGAGAAGACTGCAATAATATCTCAGAAGCTTCCAGTCATTTCAAAGTCGGGTGGTTTTATGACCAAAATATTAACTGGCACACATGCAAATGGTGATATTTTTTCCTAAGAGGACCTTCTCGTTGTCATCACAAAAAAAGAGCTGTTTTCCTTTTTTAGAGATAAAACATAAGTTCACCTTTATCTGTGGGGTAACCTATATCTGCTGTATTAAAAAACAGGTCCTGGAGTATTTTTGGGTATCAAGTTGACACACTGTGGATTCAAACTGCAATATTTTGAAAAACACTAACCACTGTTAAAAAATACCCAGTTTTTAAGTAAACTGGAAAAGGTGAACTAGCATTGATTTATCAACATCTGACTGATAGTCAGATTTTTTTAAATTAGTAAGCATCAACACATTTGGTTATTGGACCACCTCGCTATGACGAGGGGACCTCACACACAAAACAGCAATTCTCAGGTAATTACTCATCTGTCAATCATAGCACCCCACAACACTCTCTGGAGACTGGCAGGATTACAGTGATTCTTTCATAGAAAAAGAAAGAAGATTTTAATTTCAAGGACAATCAATCATTATCTATTAAGTTGTACCTGTTGCCTTGCCTTGTTACCATGTAAGAAGCAGTTCATCCTATGGTTTGCAAAAAGATTACAAAATGTGGAATATGAAATGAAGGAGGTATCCAGCTGGGATAAACCCATAACAGCATCAAAATATCCGTGTTACAACCATTGACTAGATCTTAATGGCACATTCATCCAGCAGTTTGGAAAATGGTCAATTAAGATCACAAAAGGGAGACAAATGGGAGATTTTACCATATGTTAATGGACAGATGATACCCTAGTATCAGCATTCATTTTTTTTCAAGCAAGCTATTTTAAACCCTGCAAAGCAAACTGTTGTAAATTCTGACATGTGGGGCTTACTCTGTCCAGGATCTTTACACATTGAGCCTTTGAAATGTTTATGTTAAGATTAGACCTTGTGGATCATTTCAACATTTTGTTCACTCACATCCCATCCGGTTCTCTGCATAACACTAGATGGGTTTCCTTCATATACAGAGTGCAATGTCAGTAAAAACCAGAGTTTTCTTGATGGACGGAACATGACATTGGTCATTTGCCAAATTACTAGGAAATTGGTTTTTGGTGATAATGACGTAAGCAATTAGGTTCCAAGCATCAAATGCACTGCCCACATTGACTTCAAAATCAAAGAGTAACTAAAATGTGATCAAAAAGCATATTTTCCAAGTCTCAGCTTATGTACATATCCGAGGACTTGCCGTCTGCCTGGTTACATCCTTTTGGTGTGTTACCTAGGAGTTACACAGTCTGGAATCAGTGATGTGTACCTACAGCGAACTGTGACCACAGCCAAGTGGGGAGACAAGTCCTCTGCCACCCAGACAGCTCCTAGTTGTCAGGAAATGTCAGGTCCTCCTCTGGCACACTCATGCATGTAATACTGCTGGTTAACTCCAAGCTGACAACATTTCAAATGTCATGGGAAACACATGCACATGGTGCTGCCACCATTCTGTCTGCACAAGTAAAGTGGGTGTGCAAAGAACTTCCAGACTGAGCAGAAATCTACAAACAAATTCATTCTGCATTCACTCAACATAATAATGACTATAACGTTTACTTCTTGATACTAAACCTTTATGCTTACACACATTTAGCCTGATCAAATCTAACTTATAGCAGGCTGCCAAACATCCGGCCAGCCTCCTCCACTGTTACGAGGGGCCAGTTACAGTCCTAGACAGCGGAGTTTGTGTTACACAGACTATAACACACATTCAAGTACCATATTGTTTTTAAGTCAGTGGCAACAACATACAAGTACGTAAATGTGCACCGTTAACCAATATAAGAAAAGGGGTATACATGTACATGTATGTAGTTTCTTCTGCCCTCAACAATTTGTCTAATGCATGCAATTTAGATTTTCAAAAGTTCATCCTTCATTTCTGAAAAACTATCCAATTCTCTGCTATCAAGTTATTAACTGATAAAACCTTGCAAGCTCATTTTCCAACCCATATACTTGGCAATCTTAACTCAGCTGTCAGTTTCCATTCACCCTGCAGCTACAACCTTTCCCTTGGCTGCACAGAGAGGGCAATGCCAATTTGTTGCTATCTTTTATCCCTACCATCTAATATCTTGTTTTTATGATCACTTTTCGTCGGAAATAGAGCAAGAAAGGGTCAGCAGGGGTTTTGAGATTCCCCTGACCTCCTCTATGGTGTTGGTTCTGACCCACAAACCACTGCATTCTCATTACACTTTCCATTCCACTCCCTAGCACCAGGTGGACATGATTCCTCTCCAAGGCGCTGATGGGATGGTGCAGACCTTGTGTGTAATTGAGATACGGCCTATCACCAGGCCGGCCGTCAAAGGTTACCAGTTCAGAAATTTGTCCATGATAGTTCGGGGCAAAAATTTGGTATTCACAAACAGGCATTTCTGGGAGCAATGCCAGCTGTAGTTTTGCAATAACCTGTCAATACTCTTGAGTTGGTACTAGAGCTGCAGATGGCAGGCACGATAGACTTGAGTATTTTTATGGGAGACAGTCAAAAAATCATACAGTGCAGTTGTACCAGACTCAGCACAAGATTGTAACTACAAAGCATAAGAATGTTTGTAATGGATATCCAATTGCCTGCCATCTAACTTTTCTTCTATAGCAGTTATAACTATTCTTCTATTCCATCCAGCGACAGCAAAAACTTCAATGATCTATGTCCTTTTTTGAGCCAATTAATTTCTGCAACTAAACAATCACAAAGTTTCAACGTTGGTCAGTCATGCTCAGGGCCTGGGGGGGTTTGTTAACTGTGAGATATCCAGTAGTCCTGAAGTAACATGTTTGTACATTTGTACATAAGACTAACACAGTGTTAGGTCACTGCAAATTTACACAGAAGGGGTGTGTCCAACATTCAACAGTTTACTCATTGACAAGCTTACTTCTTTTATTGCGTTTGATAATATTGCAGCCAAAGTGAAGGCAATTTGACGGTTTATTACCTGTATCATACTACTGGCACCCTAGGGCCATAATAAAAACGCTGCGCAGTAATGGTGTAATCTTCCACTTGCACCTTATTTCTGAACTTTACAAGTTGCTACACTGAGTATGATTAGGGTCTACACGAGGATGATACTTATTACAGTTCATACTAAATTCAGGTATACCTTCGGCAAGCTCAGGGCGGCCCGCTATCCTTTTACATTAACATTTGTCCTCAAGTTAATGTAAAATATATGCATGTTTGTCTTTCACCATGAATGATGTGCTTGAAATTATTAGCCTGTGCCTTAGGGGAAAATGGTAAGCACAACCGGTCTGAAGCTACAGGTGGAAGTGGCAGCATAGCCTCACTGTACGATGTAAATATTTTTGACAGTGAATATGGGTCCACTCATGAGACCATCTGTGGCTGTCTGGCCCTTCAAACTGAGTGGTACTAACTATGTACAAGTGAAGCTACGTAATGTCTAGACATTGTCATATACATTTGTATGGGAGCATCCTTGAAAAGGAAAAAAAGAGGCCACAACCTTGTTGATAGAAATGATGGAAGCAAAAAATGGAGATATGATGCCCAAAAACCCTCTTTCAGTTGCATGCTGCCTACATACATGTAATTATGTGGGCGAAGCCACACATATAGTTTTCTTACAAGTATTTCACCGGAAATCAGAAACAAATGGAAGCCTCCATGTACTCCATGTTTCAAGCTTTTTGATTGGCCTAAAGTCGCACTTTCTCGGTTGTACGTCAGAGGTGAACCTATCAACGCGCAGGACACAATCGGCATCCATTTAGATAATAGCCAATCAAAACTCAGAAAAATGGAAGCTGTTAGCAAATACTCCGCGTTCCCAGCTTTTTGATTGGCCTAAATTCAGACTGTCTCGGGTGTACGTCAGAGCTGTACTTATGAACGCAGAGAACACAAAATGTCATTCGGCATCCAGTTTTATAATAGCAGCTGAGACGCGGCAGTAAATCGGCCATGCATTCGACCAAACAGGCGCTCAAGGAAGAAGTTGCCCGCCACGGAATGAACAAGATTGATAAATGTGCACAGAAAAACATTATCTTCAGAAAATGGGACCTTGGAATCTTGCAAATTAAACAGTGAACGGACGTGTTCAAGCTACGCATTGCATTTGTATCCATGTACCTGTTAAAATGCCGGCAATAACGTTATGGCAAGCTTGGCCGAATGGCTAAAGCACCAGCTACGATTGCGCTTTTTTCGCTAGGTCAACCCTGGTTCGATTCCGGGCGGGAACAACTTTCTTTTAGTTGTCCTTTTTTTTTTCTTTTTTGATATTTACAACAATTTTATCTTGCAAACAGAGCATCGTTCAGTTTACACGCCTTTTTATTTATTTTTTAATTGCCCTCAAAAGACGGCGTTTAAACGGTCGGACGGTCCATGTGGGGAGGGGGGCTCGTCAACGCCTCGGACCATACCGGCAGCCAAATACTGTATCGTCGATGTCTGTCGCCTGCGGCGTTAAGTCAAATTTGGAATGGAGGCTACGGTACGGTACCGGACCTGAACCTGATCATGAATTTCAGCTTTATAATTGCTACACAGCACAACCCGTGACGCCAGGTAAAGGCCGAGAATAGGGGTGAACCGAGAATACGGGGCACCTAATGGCAATTACTATTGTGTGTAAGATAGTTTGACTTAAACTTCAAAAAAGGCCACGGGAAAGACTTGCTGCATTTTCGCGAAAATGTTGTCATTCTAGTTGTTTCTTTTCTTCCGATTTTTCCTTTCTTTTCCCTTCGCCCACATCCTGCATTTTTTCAAAAATGTTGCCTTTCTAGTATCTTTATAAGAACCAACTGTGGTTGAGACAAAAAAAAGAGGATATGCAGTATTTATTCTTTATGTTGGAGCTAAGATTACAATAAATATTTGACAACATTTTCAATTACAGTTTATGCGTAACATTACAGTGCATTAGTTGTCCTCCCACAGACTATCCTGTTTTCTGGGATAAAACCCTGATTGACAGAACGAGCCCTGAGGAACAACCACTTCCACATGTAATAAACATGTGCAGAACTTCCCTCTTAATGGCAAAAACCGAAAAGTGCTGCACAATCATATCACAAACCATACACCACGCGTTTTTCAATATCCTGCATTTCTATGGGTCATACTATTAGTTTGTGACGCATGTCCGTCTTTTCCCACTGTGCAGGGTGATAAAGAGACAGAAGTGCCTGGAGAGAGGAGGTCAGAGGAAAAGAGGGCAGAGCCCTGCAGGGGCTTCCTGCAGAGGTGGGTGGAATTCCCTAAGTTGTTGTGATTATCCCAGTAAAAATCCGCTTAGAGCGCACTAGTTGTGGCATCCGATTAGGCAGCACAATTCTCATGCAATAAAATGTTTGTAAGCTGAAATGTATTACTAACAGTGTTCTGTACTTGATATCCGTACAGTTATACAGTTTGCCAAAAAGGACAATGAAGCAGGGATATATCATAAGCTGTGTTCTACGCATGAATACACCTTTATATGTGAGATGTTCTTCAGCTAACATTACAGAAGAGTTTGGCAACAACAACATTTCTCCTTTTTACTCTTCCTCCTGACGTCGTCTAATCTTGTGATCAGGTGCTGGAGGACTACCTTCCCACGAGAAGGTTAGGGCATTAAAAGGATCCTGAACATTTACAGGTTGGGGATTGGTACTTATCAGAGCTAACATCTGTCCTCACAGTTTTACAGGTCGCCACCAACATGATAAATCCTATCTAAATCATGCTCACCCACCATGAACTTTGCAGGAAGTATCTTTAAAGGCAACCAACGCAATATTAGGGATTTGAAACTTTTTTTTTTCAAATTCAATTTTCAAGTCATTTTTACACACAGTATCCACATATTGACCTTCATTGAGCAAGGCTGCCACATCATTGGGTGATGAGTGCTGCCCACGCCACTGGGGCAGCCTGTCTTCAAACCTACTACTGCAATGGCTTCCTCTCTTTTACTTTCTAGAGAACCCTTTAGCTTCCCACCTCAATGTCAGTGTTACCAAATTGGTTACACTGCCCACAACGTTAGGCTGAAAACTAATATCAGCACTTGGTAATTATGCCGTGTGAATCCCACACATCCCTCTGCCTGACACGCTTCCGAACTTTGGACACACCTAACATCCCAATGTCATATCTAGGACAAACAACTAACACACTAAATAGATATTCCCCCTATGCCCAATATTTCCTTTCCCAGATGCCATCCCCTCTAATTCAACTTGGGTTCGTAATCTCATTTGCAAAGCCTGCAATTCATTGTAGTGAGATGTTGTCCCCTTTTGACTTTCAAAGCTGATTTCCTGCCATTTCTGGATGGGCTGTGTTATATCAACAGCGATTACCATTGCAGGGCATGCTCAGATTGATGTCGACTTTCTTGCCACTTGCCCTTCTTAGGTGTCAAGCAATATATTATCCTGTCTAAATACTGAACTAGTCCTACAAAACTCTTCAAAAAGCTTACATTTGTAAGTGACAAATGTAGCAAACAGTCTTCTCTGCAAGGAGGCGGGGGGAGGGGGCAGATGATCCATGCAAGCCTGACCTAGTCTTGTGTTCTCTTGCGAGATTGAGACTAGTTCATTCCCCGTGACAAAGATGTGCTGATAGACATCGAAAATTTGGAAGGTATGTAACTTACCGTTACAAAACAGTCATTGACTGAAGAAAATTGGAGTAACTGTATTCATCCGTGACTGATGAACCTCTTCAACAATGTAACAAACCGTGTCTGAAAATTACTTCAAGTTAATACAGACCTAGGAAAAATTCAATTAATACATCCTACATCCCAGAAACTTCTGCAAGCTAGTCTTACTATCTTGGTGTTGATATTAATGCAAAATGCTAACACTAATGCTTAACATGGCAAGAAGAAGTTTTGAAATCATGTCCAACTTGTGGAAACAATGTTTCAGTCTAGTACACCACATGCATGACAGAATACCATGCGTTTCTCCTCTAATACCCCGTAGAGGCCACGCTCTCCCCATCTGGGCATTAAAGCACATCCGGAGCTTTTACAGCCATCAAAGGTAGCTTCTTTGAAGAGATGAATTTATTGCATTTTATTTCCCAAGAGAAAAATTGGCAATGGTCACATTATCGATTTTTCTTCCATCATAGGTTTCTAATTAACTTAATGCAACAAGTCTCATTTTATTATTATCCAATCATTAGCTAAAACCACGTCAACGGACAAACTGATCAATTCAATAATGGACCGTAAACAGATTTTATTGGCTGGGTTTGGAACAAATTCAATAGGAGGACATCTCCAATGGTGAAGGAAGAACAGATGGTTGACCTTTACCCTATACAAAGTACCTAGCTTGCCCCAATCACCACGAGGATTCCGTTCTAGACAGAATGATGGTACTAACAGTCTCTATAGAGTAGCTCATATGTGGATGTCATCTGTTTGTGTGGCCTGGAAATCCATTGAAATAGACATTCAGTCTGTGTATGTCCCAGATGTAAGCCTGCATACTGCCTTGACATTACTGTCCATGGTGCTGAAACATTGTTGCACTACTTCTTGCACAGATGTAAAAAGACCTGCAGTTTTGCCATTCAAAATCATCCAAGGTGGATACAGTGATAAACATGTTCATCCTGTAACCCACAGTTCTTTTAAGCTGATATGGAAAATAGAAGTATCAACCCCAAATCCCCACTGGGCACTTTTTTCATACAGTACAAACCCATATGGTTTTTACCTCACCACACATTTTCCTGACTAATTTTACCTCACCACACATTTTCCTGACTAATACTGTAAAGAAGTAATAATACATAATGTAACATCAATGAACAACACTAGTGCAAGTCTGCTCCAACAAACAGGATAATCAATGGCATCTGCTAGGTACACTGTGTTCAAAATATTTGGGGCAGAAGGGTCGTAGAAATGACTTGCTAAAAGGTACTGATTAATTCCCTGGCTTCGCAGTCAAGTAAAATGTTGGTAACAGAGGCTGTTCCTAGTGGCTCCCTGAATGTGGATTTCTGGTTCACTAGATGTATACAATGTATGTATAAGTATTTTGAACGGAAAATACTTGCTGTTGGTCTACATTCCCTTCTAGTCATGGCTATGTCTTGGATTCAAAGATGAGTATCTTCAATTTGTATGCAACTACTGATGTACCTTTCTTTTCCCAAAACTGGCTTCAAGTTAGAGACACTGAAGTGGTGTCTCATCATAGGAATTTAATGGTTGTATATTCTCCTTGTCTTCTGATGTAATGTTACCTTTGATTTTGATTGAGAAATAATATATTTGTATCAAAAGGACATTAGAGGCCATATAAATGGCCATGGCTTTTCCCTGAGCAAAAGCTTGTGTACCATGTAGGGTTGCACAGCGATGTGTATATAGATCAGACCAGCCCATAACAAGGTGTCATTTTATGACTACCGGTCTGCATTAGGGGTGATTAACTTCCTGCTTCTACTGGGATGGTTTAACCTCACTTAGGGTCACCTGGGTGAGAGGCTCCATTGATAATTGGCAAAGTGGATTTTCTCAAAGCAAGACCCTGAATCTGACCAAAGGAAATTGCTTTCTAGGGTGGCAGGACATCTTTCACTTATTTTGACTGGGAATAGCCCTCATATCTTTTCAATAATCATGCACCCGGGGAAAAACAGGGACGGTTTAATCATTAGCATAGCGCCTATGTAAAGTCCTAGTTTCCAACTTCCGCCATTCAACTTGGTGCATTTGGCACAGGCCAATTTCCTAACTCAAAGAGCAAGGACATTTATTTATAATGTTTCCGGACTGCAATTTCCACCATGCCGACGTTCTTCAATCAAGTGAACTTGACATTGCTATTCCTTCAACTTGCATATTATTAAAGGCTAATGTGGGAAGTCAAAATAACCCAGGTACGATAATAAACTTCCCACAAATCAATAACTAATTGTGACTGATGTTAACGCTGCGGTAGTTAATTTTGAACTTCTTACAGACACAGAATTATCACAAAGTTTGCGGACATGTATATTAGATAGCAAACATGATGGGCGTTCCTTCTCTAATTCAATACTTCATTCGGTTCCGTCAATTTGCCTTGTTCTGCAATAGAAGACAGGACTGGGGGATTTGGATGTCAACTATGGCTGAATCAAGGAGGTTAAAGAAAGAGCTCTTTCTTTTAACCTCCTTGGCTGAATATACAGCCTGGGAGACATTGTAAATGTAAATTTGGGCAATTTGTGCTGGTCTAAGATTTTTGGCTACACACATAAACACAAGTAAAGGCTCATTTAATTAACTGTCATATGACATTAATACCTTAACAAGAGGGTCATGTTTTCAGGTTATTTTTTTTGGGGGGGGGGGCATTTTTTTGGATGCTCGCATCAGTTTTGGGGCTCCCAGACAATGTCATTCATTTAAGCAAGTCAACTTGCCCTTAGTCGACCACAAGTTAGATGACTTTTAAAAATAGTTTCCTAATACTTCATAACTCCATTAGAAGACAATCTGGAGCCACATATATATTTTATGGAATCAAACTTTCTTATTAACGACTTCCAGTCTTATCCCTCTCCACATGGGTCAGCATATGAGTTATGTTCTAGCCACAGAAGTACCACTTTAAGAGGCAAAGTACACTTTCAGTATACAGCTTTCAACTTTATATTCCACACGAAAGGACAATCTACATGTAAGCATCTCAAATGGACCGAACTTCCCCCCTGCCTGAGGCAATAATGTTGCTACTACTGAGGCAATAATGGGGCAACTATTGCCAGCATTGAGCAGAAAAGAGCCTACAGCTTTTTAGAAGATCTCAAGCTGCTTACAGGGATGCCTTCAGGTCAAGCTGTGACGAGTGGAATCAGACTGGCTGGAGAGGCAATATAAACTTCTCTTCATCCCTGATAGCAATAACATTGCAAACAAAAATCATTAACAGTGATCTCAGGAGAGATACCGTTACTTTATCAGGATTTAAGGGAAAACCTGTGAAGTCATGGAATGTCTGACGTTAATCGACTTTGCGATGCAATGTCCATTTGGCTGTCTTAAGTGTATCATTTGCGGCTAGCAAAGTGTACAATAAACATGTTGGGATGTTCAAAATTCTTGAAAAAAAGCACTCAAATCAACATATTGTGAACAGTGTTTTCTCCTTAGATTTCAAACATGTTTCCCTTTTTCTTCCCACTCCCTCTCTCTCTCTCTAATCTCTAACTATGCAACTGAGCAACTAAGTAGTTGTCTCCAGTTGACTTTTCATAATGATCATCCCATACAGTATGGGCATGTAATCAGATGAGAACAGATGATAAATCAAAAAGATGGTCTTCTTGGTCAATGTAGTAAAATCCTGCTAAATCATAGACTTCTGACCTCCCAACAGCCAATAGTACATGATTGTTATCTAATCTTAGTTGGTTTTCTCTGTTACTGGTACTATATTAGCACTTCCAGTGTTTTGGAGATTCAATCTGAGTGTCCAAATTGGCATGTGTCTCCAGTTGGGTTTACCGCCCACTAATCGACAGCTATGTATGCGACTCATGACACTTAATGCATCATAATGTGTTACAATAAAACCGTCATAGTGATAAAATTAAAAGCACAGATAAAGACCAACAAAAAAATTCCATAAAACACCAATAAAACTCTTCCCCAGACTCTTTTACTTGGTTGTAAAGATAATAACAGTCCTTTTTACTGCTGTATCATAATCCCTTGATAACATGCCTACTGCATCAGTTGCATTTGTAGTGTTTTAGTAGTAACTTTTACTGTACCACTCTGAATCACAGCTTTTACAACACAACACAATGTTACATTGCAGTCACCTTCACCATAAGTGTTATGACATTCAGTAGATAGTGAGAAGAAAAGCAATGAATACAAAAAGCTATCTACTTTCCACCATGATTGACATAATAACAAATCTGAAGTTGAATTCAACCATGAAAGTGCTGTGAAACAACCAAACACGTATGTCAGGCTTCAGCCTCTGGTTAGGTATTAGTGGCAAATCGATTTGCAAATTACTTAAGACACGGACAGAATACGTGCAAGTCGTAAAACAGATTCTGGAGGAAGGCAGATCTTATCGGTAGTCTTAGACCACGCTAGCTTCATCATTACTTCATCGCTGGCCCCCGCCCAAGTGGCCAGACAAATTGCGTATTCATACCGATGTTTGGCACCCATGAAGCGGTTGACACCCTTATTGAATCGATAACAGCTACAAAAGCCATTTGGCCTGGTATGAGACGCATTAGACTCAATTGGAATTTATTGAATTCTTGACAATTGCACCTTTCACCTACATGTAGATTCCATTAGTTGTTGTTTAAGTGAAAAAGTCAAATCAAGCTCTTTTCTTTTATTGAAAGAGTGATAAATCATTTTACCAGTATGAAGTGAGTGTTCAATAATATTATAATTAGGTCATCAATAAAAGCTTGGAAGAATTCTAGACATTGATGCTAGTAACAGTGGAGAGAGCTTTTATTTCAAGTATAACATTACTATCTTCACTGTGCAATAGTTGTTCTTTTTCTTCCCTTTTTATTGACTGTCTCTGTCTTTAGCTACAAAACAGCAGGTTACTTATTGTACTTCAATCAAGCTACAAGAGTGGCACTTACAACTCACTGTAGACAAAACAAACCAACTGCTGTAGACACCTGTTAGATAAGAACATCAGATGCAATTTAAAATCACAATTTGTCATTCAACTTATCCAAGGAGATATAGAGAAACATACAGATTTATTAATGTTTCCAACAAGATATGTATCATTTAAGACATTAAGGAACCTTTGTTATGACTTGCCCATTATAGACATTAGAGGTACAGTTGTAATTGGTCCCTGGTGCATTTTGAATCATTTAACTGTCACGACAGTCTACCAAAAAGTGACAGCAGTTGATCTGTGCAACATATTAACAGTGCCCTTTGAGAATATAAAATGATAACAGCAGACGTTTTGTCTACACAACATGTTTCAATATGTGTGAAGACTACATTGTGGAACTAAGGCTTTCATATCTGAAATTAATCTTTCTTTCCTGTCTGCAGGCTTGGTGGGGGAAGCTTTATCACACTGGGTCTTTGAGGAGACAGCAGAGAAGGTGAAGTTTAACATCACAGCAGTTCAACCCTGCCTCTAATCGTCAGACCAGAATTTGGCATCGGCTCAACTTGAGACCCATTTTTGATCAGGTCAAGCAAGTTAGGAGACAGCGATTGAGGAAATCTCCAGGTTTAAATCCACCCAAAAGTCTGCACCAACAAGACAAGCTCATCATTGATGATCTAAAACACTCAAGAAGACATTTTATTGACTGCATTGATTTCTTGTACATAGTACTCTTGGCACTGAACACAGAGTTCTGTACAAAGGCATTTGTCATTACAGTAGTTTTAAGATGCCCAGAGAGAATGCTTTGATTTTTTTTTGTTCATTTGTGGCAATTTGGATGATTATGAATTCATAAAAAGGTATTTTCTGTATGTAACAGTTGTATGTAACAGCCTGCCAACATGAACAACACAACGTTGACCAATATGACGTGGCTGAATGACACAGCCAATGCCACAGAGGCAAACAGGACATATTTTGACATGGAAACAGGTGTGCGTGGTGTCATTGTTCCTGTCATTTTTGCCAGTATCATCCTTGTTGGTGTTGCTGGAAACATCCTTGTGATGGTAGTTTTGCTCTGCAAGAAGGAACATATACAGAACACCACAAACATCTTCATCCTCAACCTGAGTATTGCCGACCTCTTGTTCCTGATCTTCTGTGGACCTTTTCAAACGTATCTTTTCTCTGGGGACTCCTGGATCTTTGGGACATTCCTGTGCAAGTTTGTGCACTATGGAAACTACACCAACATGATCGCCAGTATCTACAACCTACTGGTCATGTCCGTGGACCGCTACATTGCGATTGTCCATGCCGTCAAATCCCGTGAGATTCGCAACCCCCGCTACGCGTGGATCGTGGAGAGCGTCATCTGGAGCATGTCTCTGCTGATGGCCATCCCGATCGCCATAGCATACAAAACGGAGTCCGCCGGCGGCTACACAAGGGATGAGCAGGAAGTGCTGGTCTGCATGGATTCCTGGAATACCTGGAGCGAGCGAGTGTCATACTTCACCACACTGTTTGTGTGCTGCTACGTGATCCCCCTCCTCTGCATCTCCTTGTGCTACATCCTCCTGGTGCGCAGCCTACAGGACCGACCTCGTCACGGCCAGCAGAACACCAAGAAGAAGGTGACCAAGATGGTGACGGTGGTGGTCATCATGTTTGCCGTCTGCTGGTTCCCCCATTGGATGATCTTGATGTGGAACATGTACGCCGATTTCCCCTTCACCATGGCCACCTTCGTGCTGCGGATGTTGGCTAACACCCTGATGTATCTCAACTCCTGCTGCAACCCTTTCATCTACGCCTTCATGTCCAAAAACTTTCGCAAGGGGTTCCACAAGGCCGTGACCGGCAAGATCAGCAGCTTCTCCTTCCGAAAAAAAAGCGTCAACAATCCGGGGAATGAGGACGACACGGAGCTGCAGAACAACATCCCGCTGAAGAGGGCGTACCTGGGCGTTAACCAACCAGAGAATGGCGTGACAGGGAGTACAGAGGTGGATGCAACGTCCGTGAAGAACGGGCTCCTCAACAACGGACACACCAGAACGTGATCCGTTTTCACCTGGAAATCTCACTTAGCACTGCGTTAACAAAGTACAGGAGAAAAATTTCACAACAAAGAAGGCAAAAGTGAAACTTTCTAAATGATGACAAAAATGTTGACCGCAGAAAGTCAAGTCAACAAACTGCAACAACGGTACGCTATAGATACAAAACCCTAAATTTGCTAAAGAAATAGACTTATTGAAATTTTCATACTCATAACCTGGCATACACATCATCTAGATTAATGTCCCAACATGCAACAATTACAGCCCATTTGATGAAACTTTCTGTGAAGCAGAGAACAGACAAAACAGTCATCATTCATAAACATCTAGTTCTACATGTAGACTAATTGAAATCAGCTATACTTCAAATTTATCTCTACCAGCCAGTGAAATCTGCCTCAAGAACATGATATGCACTGATATTGACATGTCTGGTTCTTGATATTTGCATTCTGCAATGATGATTGATTGGACGCAATCTTAATGTTGCGTGAAGGGCAGTTAAGCACTATAGTGTAGATGAAGATAAGATTCATGATTTTGGGGCACAAATCTCCTTGTCAAAAAAAATTATTCTGGCAGTACCTCCAATGTCTTGTATCTAAAGCAGTGTGATAATTGGAGTAGAGGGATGTTCTCAAATGTCCACAAAAGACAGGCTTACAATTGTAATGTCATTCAGCACAGACAATTGGCACTTCAGCTGTACATATTATATGTATCAATGGTACATGTATGTGGTGAGGGATCTGTTGCTTGCTTCATATTCAAAGCTAACTTCTGGTTGATAAGAGGTCCATTGTACTAGGAAGTTGTCGACTGAATTTCAAGCTACATGTTTGGAATCATTGTGTCAGTGGATTATATGTATATCCTTGAGTAGTGATGTACATGTACAACATTCATGTTGTGTATCTGATATTTGTGTTCCTGTTTAGTATTTTACAGTGTGTCACAATTGGAATTGGTCTTGCCAGAAAAAAGAGGGATATAGAAAGGAAGATATACATGTATAGGTATGCTTATTACCAAACAATGTACAGGAAAAATATATGTAAGTATAGAGGGTGATAGGGGTGGGGACAGTCCTTTGTAGGCTACATTGTATCTGGCTGTGTTAGTGATATAACATGCCTACAAGTGTAAGTCTAGTGTCATAATTTTGTGTCAACACTTATTTCCCATAAATAACATTATTCATATCCAGTGTGTACACTTTGGGCAAAAAATCTGAAGTGCACTTGCGTGTTATAACGTTAAAGATTTTAACTAAGATTGAATAGTCTAAGAGAAGTATTTTGTCACACTCTGCAAAGAGACTATAAGAATTCACTACAAAGTGCATGTAAGTGCTTTATCCAAGATAAAAAAAAGAAAATTGAAAAAAGGATGTGATGTATTACAAAAGTTATTGAAATGTGGATAATGATATATTGTTGCTGACTGTTGTAATTGCAAAAATTTGATGTTCTTGTAAAAGTTGATGGTGACAGATCAAGGAACTGTCTCTAAGAATGTATGGCTAAAATATGTCATACTTATGATATGCATGTAGCATATCGCACATAGGATAGGAGGTTTCCTGTCTATCTTAATACAAGCACTAAATGAACACTGTACTCTACTAAAATGCATACATGTAATTCTCACCTGTCTGCTATGATTTAGTTTGAAACATACTTCTAATATCCACGTAAAGATCAGACATGTTCAGTCAATTTCAGTCTATGAAGATAATTTAGTTTTAGAATTAACATGCAAATGTGTTATTTCTGAGTGCCATCTGAGAAATGTCAAACATTTCTAGACAATAGAAGCTGTACATATAGGCTGGTGAGTCTATACATCTATTGGCATTCAGACAAATTCCAAACTATATACAGAAGCATCCAATGTTTTGATATGATCAATATTAATCAATACAAGTCAAGATACTTGAAATGGGATAAAGGGCCTACTGATTGAGATCTTTTACTTTGCCAGGTAAAACCAAAGAGTGCTTATGAAAGTGAAAACTTCAACTTTTATTTTGAAGAAAGTACTTTGGGGGGCAAGTATTACTTCAGCCAAGCAAATGGAGAAGTACTAAATGCCCACTGATGTTTATAGCACAGCTTGAAATGTGGCTTTAAAAATCAATAAAGACTTAGAGCTGCTATTGAAAGTTCTAGGTGAACAAAGGCTCTTGAAATATACTAAAGGGATTTTCTGTCTATGTATTGTGCGACATCAGCAATCAGAGCTGATGACTTATGTACCCGCAGTTGAGATGACTGTCAGTTATTTGTGCTGTATAATTGTATGGCACCATATACTACATTTACATTGTCAATTTTTCTCAGAACCATCATAACCTTTATGTTCCAAAGGAGTGCTAGTGCAATTAATATGTAATATCTTATCTACACAACGTATCTACACAATGTATCACACAGACTACTTATCCAAGAAAAAGTATTCTGTCTCCATCTAATGAACAAAACACTATTCTAGTATACTAGCAGTATAAACCTAGAACTACATTGTTGAGGTTTGGTGTTGCCAGTTGCTGTAAATACGTCAAAAGACTTCAATGTTACGTGTGAAACATTTATTGCAAGCTTTTGAATACAAAGATAGACTTATGTATACAGCATGTATTACCAATAGAAAGAGGTGGTGGTAACAGTGCAAAAATAATCAATAATTGGTTTTTAACAACAATAATTTCTGTCATATTTGACATTGGAGTCAGTGTATATAAGACATCAAAACAAGTTCTAAAATTTCAAATACAAGGTACAGTATTTAACATGACTAGCACAACAACCATCACCAAAGCACTGGTAATACATGTGTGACTTCATGAACATACATTAATATATAAGTAAAATGTTGACGTAAAAAATCAATGTACTTGAAATCCCAGTGAGAAAGGGCTTATTTTTGTATGTAATGTTAAACCTTGTCACGTGCATAGTATGAGAAATGGATCAACTAAGGCCTATTCAATACCATTTGGACTAAGCACATAAGAAAAAGGCCAGAAAACTTATGTATGAACAAAACTATATGGAAAAGAAAATCCAACAAGAAGACAGAGATTTTAAGGAAAGGTACAGAAATGAACGAAAATTCAACACAGCCAACTGGCACTGCTTGAAATACATGAGATGGTTCAAATGTTCCTGTCAGTGCAATTAGTGAGAACTTCTATCCAAAGATTTTTATGGCTCAAAAATGATTCTTGTTAGGGCTGGAAAATTTTGCCCATCTCCCAAGAAAAAATCGTTATTACAGTCCTATGTTTGACTTGTTTTTATATATTCAAAATTAATGATGTGCTCCTACCGATAATTTTCTTTCTAAATTTTGAGTCCTTTATCATGTATTTGTCCATAGAATTGATGCACAGAAACAATTCAAGGTAATCTAACACATGTATTTAGACAAGTAGTAAAGATGGTGATTGTTGTACATGTATTTGTGGAGGCAGCACAGTCGGTACTTCAGTCCATCTTTATGAGTGCTTTATTCTAGTGTGTCAATAAATGTTGCAGAATTGAATTCCAAATGTGCCTGCAGACTGTAGAGGTTTACGAGTGCATGTGAACCCAATGTTCCAGAAGAATATAGCAAATGTCATGCAAATTAGATTTCTGGTTAATAAATCACTCAAATTCTAAGGAAATTCTGAGAGTAAATATCAACCAGACTGGCCATGATTTACAATGTAGCATGTTTGAAAAAATGTCTGGAAAATTATATTTCTTGTGTTGAATGAGGCATTTCAAAGTCATAAGCACCAAGAGTAATGATTTGCTATGGCGAAATCTGGCCGAAAATTGCCTTACTGACATCCAAAAACTAACAACAATATCTGATCTAAAATGACATGGACAAAGAGAATCAAGATTAAATTGACCAAGATAGATATTTAATATTCTAATTTGTAATGGAGGATCTTGGCACTCAGTTTCATCCCAATTCTATTCCAAAAGGGCTCTATCCCCCTTTTTTCAATTCAATCCCAATAGGGCTTTATCTCTTTGGCACTTTTAAACTGTTGAAAATAAACGATTTCTGCTGGAACTATTGGATACACATGGGCTCTGTGATGTCCATGAAATAACTCAGTAATACTAATAATTGCCATGTAAAAAAGTGAAGTGTCCATCTTGTCAGAGCTTCCTTGGTGACAAGTGTACATAAAGACCAAGAGCTGCCAGGGGTATCTCTATTGTGCTTTCAGACATTTATAATACTGTAACAGTCAAACCTGCCCAAGAAGACCACTCTGGGGACTGATAAAATCTGGTCTGTATGTACAGGTGGTCACTATAGGAATGGTAAAAATCAGATGGGACCATCAAAGAGTGGTCACACTGGCCAGGTGGTCCTTATGTAGCTGTGGTCACTACTTTGACTGTATATCCAATATATATCACAGTTGAAATAGCATGTTATGCTGAATAGCTCTGCTCAAATTCACTACAATTCACTTGTACAACCTGGTACAGATTTGCCGTCAGATTAATGGAACGCTATCCTACTGTCTATAGGAAATCCATGATATTTTCCGCTTCAAAAGCGAGCCTTCTTTGTAAAAAGAAGCTGCAAGTGCATTTAGTGCCAAGAGAATGGATGCAACGCAGTTAGAAAGATGAATATTGCTATGGGGAAGGAATTCTCTGCAATGAGGTACACAGGAAGGATTGATTCTTCAGCTACCATTACTACTATCATCCCTTATTGTTTACCCCTGGCATTGCACCATGTTAGTAACCTGGGAACCAGACTCTGTGGGAGCAGGGATGTGTTGGCAAACCGCCTTGTTTAGTTAACAAGCTCCGTTAAGTAAACCCAGTGGCCAACCGCCTGCCAGGGTCAAATTAACATCCTCTGAGGTTTAATCAAAACACTCCGTTAATTGAACCCAGTGGCGAGCCAACACATATACATGTACATGTACACAAACACACTGGCCTACCAAAACCAGCCAAGCTCACAAGACACTTGTTGCCAGGTTACTGAGTGAGTTAACTTTCTGACAAGCAGTGTTGTTTCCCTTTCCTCTGTGGGAATTGTTATTGCATGTGCAGCTGCCATTATTAGATGTTGTAAAGATCAGTAGTAGATTTTCAATAAATGTATCTTTGAACATGCTGTGTGCTGTCTGTCATTGCGTTTCTATCTATCTATTGAGAACTTGAAAAAAAATAAACAGTACTATTGATGAGAATGGAATAACGTTCTACTGAAGATAAGGGAAAGGAGAAAATGAGTTTTAGTTCAAAAATATTATTATATTATTAATGATATTTTTTATAATATTAAACTAACATAAGCCCAGTAAATCTCTGATAAAAAATTCAATACTGTACAATTAACAACAAATTTGTTGGGTTACTAAGGGTAACTTTGTAACATAAAAAATATAAGGTACTACACGATTAGACTTACAAACTATCACAGATTAGTCTGATGCACAAACCACCAGTTTTTAAATTTTATAGAAGCACCTTGCAATTAAAGTGCTACATGTATGTACTAACTGAATGTAAAATCAACATCTTAATATGGTGAATTGATGAGATTCATCATCACACTTTACCTGAAAAATATACAGTAAAAAAAGGCCTGCTCTGCAGCCAATATAAATGTGTATGCCATGGCAGGGAGAATCCTACCCTGGAGCTTAATTAACTGTATGCCAAGTTCAAAAGCACCACCATGTTTTTATAAGTTTTCATGATACAAGGGCCCTTCATTCCATTGCCATGATGATTGACATTTTAGGGTTATATTTGGTAGGAGAATACTGTAATGCATTTAAGTTTGTGGGGATTTAATTTCGCGGTAGCGGGAAAAAGGACTTTTTGCGGTGGATTTAAGTTTGCGGTAACACCATAGACTGCAATCTAATACCATAATAGAAAAATGTTCCCGGTGGTTTTAAGTTCACGGTGAAGTGGTCACCGCGAAAACCGCGAACATGAATCCACCGGGAACATTTCTGCATTTACAGTAACTGCCATAAAGACCAAGAAGAGAAAACAAGTCTAGACAGTCTTGTCAAAGCAGAGTTATCCAGCCTTACATAAGGCTCATTTTACAGATTCACAGAGAAATTTACAACACATGAATTCCAGATGCATTATAAATTTTGACATTAAAACAATTATCCCCTTTGCCCTAACATTTCGGTTGACGTATGAGTAAAATAGCAATACTCAATCTATAACAAATAAGCAATCTAAAGCTATGTGCACTGGGTGTCCTTTCAATTTCCAAGAAGTCATGTAACTTAAGTACAGGGATGTACCATTATGTAGCACAGCACAGGGAATATGCATGCACTGATACCGTATCAGGACAATTCGGCACTCCACCAACTTGGCTCTGCTAACTCGGCCTCAAACCCTGCTAACCTTGGGTAGGCTTGCTGACAGGGTTAAAGTGTTGGGCTGAGTTGGTCTGATTAGCAATGAGCCGAGTTGATAAAGGGCCAAAACGTCCAAACGTCAGAGATCCATTCCTCTGACAGACAGCATCAAGTCACTTGGCAACAAAAAGCTTGTGTCTACTCTATTCCACAAAGAAAACACCTGTGTTGTAAGATAACTACAACATGGTGATGCTTCAATCCCTTTAAGGTTAATATACTCTTACCATGCAGCCTACGTGGACATGAATCTCCCTAACATCGAGACACTTTGGACAAGCACTATAAATCACTGGCTCCCATCTTTCTTCACGGTATTAAAACTGTTGGCTGGTAATCTTTTAAATGCAAACAGTGCCCTTAGGGTAAAGAAGGACTAGCAATGCAATTCCCACTCTACAATATGGCGCTGATGGTGAATTGGCAGAGCACAGAACCCTGAGGTTCCAGGGTTTGACTCCCCTGACATGCTCCGATGTTGTTCCCTTACATATCTCTTTATGAAAATGAGTAACTTTGGTTAGGGAGTCCCTTGGATAGGATGTTTAATGAGGTCCTGTGTTTGAGTAGCCTGGAGTCTAGCCTTGTTTGCTTTGGTACACTCCCACCCTGCCAGGGTATCAACCTTTGCGAGCGGACCGAAGCGAACAACACTTGGACTTCAGGCTAGCGTTTGAGGAGCGCCACAGCCTGAGCACATTGAAGAGCCAATCACACTTGTGAAAAGAGTACAGCTTCATCCCAGTGTGAGTGGATCAAATAAATCTGTCTGGATATGCAGCTCGTACTCTTCAGTACAACCCTGGTGTGCAACACATTTACAATATAAACAAATAACAGAGCCTGCTTTGCAAGGCTTCATCAGGTATTGAACCAATGATATCATGAGTCTGGTTTATAAGAAAACAACTTACCATTCGTAAGGAGGGGTCTAATACTGTGCTGTGCTGTTTCAGGAGATCTTTCAACTCTTGGGGAAAATCAGCCAGATCTTCAGGGTAAGCATGGGCAACCTGTAGGATTGATCACACATTTAACACTGATTTAATCCCAGGTTACACAGTGGTTGCAGTAGGTTTGAATCTGGGAAGGAAAACAAAGTCAATGTGAGATGGTCGCCATGTTAGATGTGTATTATGACATGCTGATTACAAGGATTTCCCTAAATACAAGGAATTGGCTTTAGATGCCATGTGTTTGGCAAAGGAAAACTCATACAACAGCTCCTTCCAAATGTAATGTGTGGTATTTAGAATCTATTGACACTTTTTCTTTAGCTTAGCTAGCAGTGCAATGTTCTTTTAGCTTTCCACCTAAATACCGTCCGTAATCTTTTCTTACTGTGGCCCGAACACAATGCATTAAGATGGGAAACACCTTAAGTATGTGTTAAACAATTTTCCTTTATCCTCTAAATAAAGCTGAAAATACTGAAATCTACATTAAAATGAATTGCTCTGTGCTCTGTGCATGAGGAGGAAAGTCACCGTTGACCAATGAAAATGACAGAATTTGTGGGCAAGTACTGAAGTAGCTTGATAAAAGGCTACATAGAAAACATTCTGCATTTTCATGAAAATGTTGCCTTTCTAGTTCTGGAATTTGTGTGAGACAAGAGTGCCTCCTACCAGTTTTCAAGAGAAATGCAGATGAAGCCTCTGCCATCAGTTATATCTTTCAAACTACAATGAAGACTATTGTAACAATACAGAATCTGAGCAAAAAAAAGGCCCTAAGACTGAGTAGGCAAAGTTAACTAGTTAACTAAATACTGTTATACACCCTGCTCAAGTGGACTAGGTGATGTGGTGCAAATATATACAACAATGTTGCATCACACAGGCTGTATGTTGAGTCTAATCAAATCCACAACAGTGCATCCTAGACAGAAAGAATAGATACAGAAAGACCACAGCCCTGACCTGTGCCAGAAACATGACCAGATCGTCCAGACTCTTGGAAAACTGCTGAGGCTTCAGGCGGAAGATCTCCACATTGGACTGGTAATGTCGGTACTGCTGTAAGAACTGACAAAACAGGTTATCATAACGTTAGTAAAGACAATATGTTCATGATATCAGCGCCATGTTGGCATAACGGTTAAGGTTTTGGGTGAAGAACACATAGGTCCTGGGTTGGAGTCTCCAGGATTTAACAATTTTTCTGATATTAACTTTTACTATCGGGCAAGTACATAAAAATTTCACTTGCCCAAACCAACTTTTACCTGCCCAAAATTTGAGAACAGTAACGTTTTACAATGTATTTACGCTTCAAGCAATGGAATTCTTTTATCCATAATTTGTCTCTATTTTTCTGTGTCAACCAATGCTTGATGCCATGACTGTGAGTTCAGAATAGCAACAAGTATTTCAAAATCTCACTCGTGGAAAAATCTTACTTGACCGATCGGGCAAGTGGAGTAGGAGTTGTGCTTACATGCCCGATCAACACTTTCACTTGCCCTGGACAATCGGGCTAGTGGACTTGTCCAACCCTGGTCTCCAGTCCAGACTTATAAAACATGCCACAAATGTTGTACCCATTCACTTGACTTTCCTCACTCCACCCAGGTGCTGAAATGGGTACCTCCTGAGTTTGGTATAGGAGGTTGGGAAGGTGGAGCCCATCCTTCTCCTGCGTTTAAACTTAATGACACAAAAAATGACATGGTTCTATCTATTCACCAACCTGAAATAGATGAATTTGTCATCATGATTGACCCTCCGTTTTGGATTTTTCTGAACCTCCTTGCGAGGTGGATCTAAAACGGTTTCTAGTTATCCGGAATTGCGAATTGTCATCATGAACGCAAAAGCGGCATGGATTCGGAATACACTCGGGCACCTGCGTTCATAGTTGGTGGTGTCATAATTTTAAACCTGTCAGTCGGGTATTTCGGCTGCATTTTTAATTGTAAAATTCATTTTTAATATCAGGCTGCCTTCTTGTCAACTGGGGAACCAACAGTCCTGATATCGGAAGGGTGATGTGTCTGGACAAGGAGGTTAAAACCTCCTTGGTCTGGAGATCCAGAGTACGAGTAGACGTATCAGTTCAGTATCCGTTAGTAGAATTTTTCAGAGGTATTTCCAGCTCCATGGCCATGAAGGAACACGGCTTAAGACATTGGTTCAGTTTTTGACCGTAGACCAATAATCTGACGCAGAAGTTCAAGATTGTGCAGAATCACAACAACCTTTAGCGGGTCAGAGGTCTTTTGCGTGAAAGTTTGCATCGTGAACGCAAAATGCAAACCGTTTGCTGTCGGATTTTAAGGTCAAACGAATAAAAACGTTTGATTTTTTTGCATCAAGAATGGGCCAAGAAGTCATGGATTTAACCAAGGCGCTTGATTTAACATTGAATGGCTTCTACCACTCCCAAGAGCTTGCGTGTTCAATGGATGCCAGACTGTTTCCAGGGCATATCACAGTGCGCAGGCAGATCGGGTTACACCCGGGGTTGCTTCGGAATACACTGGGTTTCGAGTCGTGTTTCCCTGCGTCGGGTTTCTCGAATTTTCAACCGAACGGAACCCTGAAATCAGGCGAAATCAATAAAGTCACGTGATAATTTACCGAACGGGTCCCGCTCAATAAACGCCGCAGTCGGGATTGTGTCGGTTTTCACGTAACTACTGGGGGTCACTTGAGGTCATGAGGGCCATCAGGCTCGATTACCAAGATAATGTAGGAATATGTCAATATCAATAAACGACCTACAGAATTGTTACTGTTTTGTTAATTACCTGAAATCTTTATTTGTACGTTACATTTTGTTAACCAGGGCAATTTAACAATTTTAGGGTGCCCGCTTTTTTGAACCGCCGTCACTTTCGGTGGCTAGTTGAACAGTGCATTATGCTGATTTCATTTCATGACTAATGTCGTGCATTCCCGTTCTCCAGGTTCGTGGATAGCGAGGATGGAGATGTGCTCTCACGGAGGACCTGATTTATCTTAAATCATCTATTGATTTATCCGTTTTGTTCCCATTGAGTTTGATTTCGGGTTGATTTGTTTGACTGTTTTTTCCTTTAAAGCTTTGTTCTCAAAAGTTCGTTTTGTTACTTGAACACTAACTCTAACACTACAAGACACTAACACTAACCCCGGAACTAACACTTTACGAAAGTTAACATGAACTCAGCCAAAGACAGTGCACACAGACTATAGTTTATCAACAAGGTATTAGACTTGATATTATCACTAGATAGAAAAGACACGATCAAGCACTGGCCGGACTACAAGTTCAAGACGGATCAAACGATCAACCAGACAACCACCATAGGCTGCAATTTTTCAGAATCACCGTAGTTCAAAATGCTGTGTGTCGGAATGGGTCGATAATGAGAAGAAATACCATTGTAAGGACCAGGCCCCACCACTTATGGGAGTCCCGGTCCATCTGGTTTAGGTTAAGATGACAATAAAGACGACCGACCCTTGTGGTCAGTAAGTACTCAGTAAGCAGTTCTGGAATGTAAGCCACTCACGTGTTCGGACCTCTCTGAGGTATTTCTCCAAGTTACCCTAGCTACCTACCTCGATCACTCGCAACATTTGGTGGACAGCGGTGGTTTTGGTACCTGACGATGGATCTCTAGCCTGCCACCGTGTTCAGCTGCGTCATTTGTCGGCCCGTCTCCTCCTGCAAAGCTTCCTCCACCAGAAAAGCGTCGTGTCTTGCCACCGACTCCAGTCCATCCGGCGAGGGCTACCTTCCACCGCCGTCGTCTGCCGGCCCCGCCGCTGCTGACTCCGACCGGCCTGCCGTCGGCTCACCAAGCCCACCGTCACAGGCCCGGCATGCCGCCCCCATCCGACTTAAGAGCCCGTCAAGCCCACGCCACTGCCTGCGGCCGCTACAGTACCGCCACGTAGCCATAGCCGAGACAAACAGACAGACAAGAGGACAACCACAATCGCCCCGAACTATAACTTACATTATGAAATAAAACTAACAAGTTTAACATACAAACACTAAAAAGCCGAACTTTTTCGGTACCACCCAGTTGTCCAGCATCCGGAATTTTTTTTCGTCAGCTTTCATTTCTTGTCACCGACTTAAGAACAGTTTAGAAGTTTATTACACTTCTTTGTCGACCTCCACTTTCCTTCGAACTACATATAGTTATCGAGGGAAACTATGGAAAAAGATACCCTTATTTTAACAGAGTACCGGTGTCAACCTCTGAATAGCAAACACCTATCTAAAAATTTTATCCAACTTAGTTTAACGTTTGCAATCTAGTCAACCCACGAATCATTACCGAACGCTAACGCAGAGATTTCACACGTTTGCAGAAGCGACAGTGACTTTCAAAAGGTAGTGGTACGGCGAAAAGAACCGTAAAAGTGTTATGTAGCTATTTTTACTTAGAATTATGTTTATCCTCAAGCTATTGGGCATATTTCTATTTTCAATAGAAATATCAATAGCTATTGCACTTGCTGTTAATATTATAATTCTTAATTTTGCAATTGTTCTTAATACAGTTAATTGTTAAATTAAGTTTTCTTAGTTGTTGTTAATTAATGTTGATTGTAAATTATTTTTGATTGTCCTTAAAAAAGTAACACTCGTTCTTAAGATAGTAACGTTATAATTTTGGTCCATTTTTTTAATGATTGATTAGCAACTGAGTTGTCGGCTCGGCAACAGAAATTGCTCACAAACTGTACGGCCTTTTTGTACTTTCAATTAACACATACAATTTCTATCTAATTTCTGATTGTAGCTACAATATGTTTTTTTTTCTCTTCCAGTGTCCCAGCCTGGAAGAAATTTTCTGATGATGGCCCACGTGATGTGTGGAGTAAACAGCAAAGACTCCGGAAAAAAAGACATCAACACCGAGCAAAGGCCTTCATTAAGGCAGCCGAGCTGACTAAAAAAAAGAAAAAAATTACAATACGATAGTAAAAACATCACATACACAAATAAAAACCACTAATATAACATACAAGAATTAACAAAAAATCGATGTCGCACCAGGGGCTCGAACTCACATTTCCTGCGTAAGCCGCAACTCACCATGTTCACGTCACATATTCATGAACGTAACCGAGTGAGCTATCCGTGAACGTAATGTTTCCAGGTGACAGAATATGCATATGTTAAATCCACACGTGATGTATGAATGTGGTTTGAAGACGTAGATGTGACAGCGAAATGATTTAGCTCAACGCGTTGCGTGCGCCGCTAGCGCTGCATTTGCGAATCATGGCTGCCCCACTGAGGGCGCCCTGTGCAGGTTCGATTCTGAGTTGTATGTCTGAATTGTATCGACGTGAATTATGTATGTTTACCTGTTTCAGCGGGGTTTCAGTGACTATATACAACTAACCACGCTTCCCTGACTTCCAGAATCTACGGTGCTAGCAGGTTCTATAGTTTTTATATTTTTAACCCCCTTGGTTTTTTTTGTCGTAATATAAGCTAAATATATGTATAGAAGAAAAAACGTTCTGGTACAAACTACAAAATGAAATAGAACTACAATGTGATCGTCTCAAGTTTCCTTTTTTATTTATTCATATTCTTAACGCTACAGCCGAGAAAACAGTCTACTTTCATTCTATAGCATTTTATATAATAGCACGTGACTGCAGGCCACGACGTTCACGTGGTTCCTTCGGATGTCAATCACTCAGTAGTCATGGTAACAAAGAGTTTTGCTACACGTCACTCAGCGGCGTTGCCATGGCGACATCCAAGCGAGGAAATCCCATCTGCCATGTTTGTTACTTGTTGCCTTGGCGACGACAGCTTCGGTAATGTGTCGTTGTGCCGAATCCGATCTGAAACCGATAAAATCAGCGGGATTAGTTCGGTCTTTGTTCGGGTTGCAGGAACCGCACGGAAACTACACATAATGTGTTCGGGAAACGGACACATCCGATTCCTTGCCGATCGGAAGCCTGCAGAACTGACAGAAGTGCGGGAAACACGGGCAGTTCCCGAGACTTTCCTGAATACATTTTCCGATGTAGAAACGTCTACTTTCCGTATGATTAATGATCTGCCTGCGCACTGTGTATACAGAAAAAACTCCTCGGCTCTAGGGCCAACATGACAGCAGGCCCCATGAGTTAGACCCTAATAAACACGTACACGATAGATATAACCTCTTCTATCTACTTTCTATCTACTACCGATATCTTGATTATAAATTGAGATCGGGGTTTGGTATCCTGGATATTCTGGCGCTCTATGGGGTTCCAAACCTCACCTCCTCTCTGTAGGATTCTGCGTCCCTTTTGATGAGGTTCTGTAGTTGGGGAAGGTTGTTGGGAAGCTGATTCCTGTTTCTTTCGCTCATGGTGACCGATCTTGTCGAGAAGAATGTACGGTGATCCTTGGAAGTCGGAGAAAACACAACCAAAACAGTTCCAGACACGATCAGCTGCACGTGTGATTGGAACATACCATTAGAAAATGTAGGGTAGCATTGATTTCGTTTAATTTAGAATATTAAAAAGAAACAGAATTTTCGAACAATTATTTTAATCTTATATGATGAAAACTTTAATTTCTATATTGTTTGTACAATGTGAGCGCTGGATATTATAATTTTACTGTTATATCCCGTAAGGTAAAATCATGGGATACCTATTAGTGAGTATGATAGTCTAGGGGTCATCACGACTGCGCGCTGTCGATTACCAAAACAGCGGCCGAGTTTGAACGTTTTCCTCCGTCTTCTTGAAGTTCTTCACCCGATTTCATCAGTTTCCGACATGAATCTCGTGCTATGGTTCGATCTGTGGTCAACTATAAAACACCTGAATATGGTGGTCCATATTAGGATCGGCTGAAGCAAGATGAGGTGTACATCAGTGTATAAGCACTCTGGTGCGTACGTATGTTGGAGCAAGCAGGTTAAAAGAGGGGTTCCCTCTTTCAACCTCCTTGGTTGGAGTTTCTCACTGAGTGATTGATAAGTCGTTTTGCCAAAACGACTCATCTTCCAGTGCCTACTTGAAGTGAGTGATCTTCGTACCATGGGGATGGTAATGTTTCCACAATCTCTATAGAAAGCCTTTTTTTCGGTTTGCTACCTTCAACCGTACAAGGTTGGATTCGTGCTGGATATGGAGAAAGAAGAAGTACTGTGAGTCAGTGACAGGAGGGTGACACCACAGACACTGAGACAGTGCTGCCTATATATAAGCTACATGTGCTTCACCTAGGAATGTTCAGGTCATTACTATGAATCAATACTTTCTCATTGTTCATACTAGACATCCTAAGGATGTAGCTCTTAAAGTTCTCCAAAGAGATATCATTTTATGTAAATTGTAATACAGATGTTACAGCAGGGTCATCACTTTATTTTTTTCAGATTTGCAATTATGGTGACTCCTAGTGGAATCCCCAATGGACTGGACGTTCTGATGACTGTGGCCTCATGTGCACAATCTCTCCTGGGTCCTCAAAGAACTCTGAAGTGCATCATTGAAGACGACTCTGACCCTGAAGGAAGTGTCTTGGTCAGCACCGCTACGGACTTACTGAGTAATCTCAACATTGACCATCCTGTTGGTCAGCTCCTGAACTCAGCATGTCAATCACACCACAGAACATACGGAACAGGCAGCAAGACTCTGGTGTGTATGGTGGGGTTTCTTGCAAGGGCTGCACGGCACTGCATACACATGGGAGTCCCTGTCTCTGCAGTGTGCCACTGTTTGGAGGAGGGTGTAAGGATGTGTTGTGAAGAGGTGGAAAAGACAGCAGTAGAAGTGGATAAAGAGATACATCAGAAATCAACCAACGATGTCATACAAAATTCAGGTTTAGAGGTTTACACAAATCCTAGCCTTGTGGCTCCTGTAGTAAAGATAGCCAGCACCTCTGTAACCGTCGACCATCAAGAATGTTCCAATGAATCCGATGATGTAGATGATATATCCTGGTACTTCGACTCACAACCAGAAACAATCACACCCTCCTCAAATGCACACAATGACACACTCCAAGTCCAACTTAAAAATGTAGGTACTACCATAACAGAAGATGCAGACTCACTACAGAAATCAGTGGAGGGAAAGATTCAAGAAAGCAATCCGTTGCCTCCTGATGATGATGATGAAGAGGAAGATGAATTTGCTGCTTGTTTTGAAGATAATCTCCCATCACAGTCTTCAAGTAATGCTGGTTCTCATGACAAAACTACTCACAAAGAATCCGCTGTGACTGAACCATCAAAGAAACCTGACATGACTCAGGAAGGTTTTGAACGGCTTTTGAGAAGCAAGCTGGAGGAAAGGAGTTCAAGAAACACTAGAAAATTGCAGATAAGAAGTCGACACCTAGGACTTGTTGATTTCTTACCATCAGAGACAAATCCTTCGTTGCAACTTGAAGACCTTGATTTTCTCAGCGTTTCAAAGAAGACAGACAATTACCCCAAAGAAAGTGAATTTCTTCAGGCTAAGGAAGGTTCTTCAGCATTAACAAGATTATCACAGGGATTGAGTCATGGAAGATGTTTTGAAATGCAGTTAGCATGTGAAGTGACTCAGCAGATACTGGAGGAAAGGCAAGAAATCTCACTTGTAGACATAATTCACACAAACACCTGTCTTGTGAGTGGAGTTGGTCATAAACATTCCTGTGTTGCTGATGGAATTGTTGTCAAAGTCGGTGCAGATCAATTAGCATCTATAGTCCAAGGGAAGAACAAACAGCAGAACATCTTAGTCATAGATGGAGACATTACTGAGAACTTTTGCCACAGAGGGTACAAAAAAGCTCTTGAAGTTTCAAGCATTGTGTATGGTGCTAGATATGGAACACATAAAGTTACAAAATCTTGGCTAGAAAGAGTTCAGGAGGTTATAGTAAACTATGACATAGGGCTGCTCATTGCAAAAGGCATTGTGGATCAAGATGTGATGGAAGTTTGCATGTCTATGAACTGTGTGGTGGTTCAACAGGTGAAATATTCCACACTGCAGACTTTAGCTGATGCCACAGGAGCAATCATCCAAACTTACGTACACAACGCAACAAGTCATGATGTGGGGACTGTGACATCTCTGGAGCTGTTGGAGTTGGAAGACCACACATCACAGAGTACCAAGGGACCCCTGGTGTTGATTAAGATTGTCACTCCAGAACGGACGTGGAGCGTTGTTCTCTGTAGCCTGACTAAAGCAGAGCTGCATGATGTGGAACAGCACTTTTGGATATGTATCAATAGGTAATGTGTGATCTCTACCATTGTCCATAGGATGCTGGGAATAGAAATTGGCCAAATAGACTCAATGATATCACAATGGTGTGTGTCTGTGGTAACGTAGTGCAAATTGAACTCCTCTGGCTGGCTAACTCCTATTTGGTCAGTCTGGTAGAGATTAGGTATTCATCATCATCATCATCCTCGTCACAACTTTGCAGTGCTTGCACTGAGGCTGGCCGTAATTGTAATGCGGACTTCTTTCCCAATCATGTTTTTTACCGTATGAAAATATTTTGTTTATTCTTATGTTCTGATGTCATTGAAATATGATTTAATAGATGTTACACCCTGATTGTCCTCGATGTAAGGTATGACCAAAAAATGTTTATTGTTGATATTTGCTATCACAAACAATACAAATGTATGTTAAAAGCACCTGAAATATAGAATACATTGAAAAACTTCAATTAAAGTGGGACATACAATGTAGTAGAGTACTACTACATACTCCCAAATTTCATATTATGCTGTCATTTTTCAGGTTGAAGAATGCATTGTCTGAAGGGAAAGTCCTTCCAGGTGGCGGCTCACCTGAACTCACCTGTATCAGATGTCTCAGGGATACAACAGGTGCAGATTTTCCCCGGGTCAGCCTTCATCAAAGTACTTGGCTTTCATCTTGCATTCATCAGTTCAGGTATGTTATATGTTAGACATAAATCTTAAAAGAAAAATTTGTTTTTAGAATGTGTTAAATGAAGGGTCACAGAAAGTTTTGTATCTGAAAAATCAGAATCCTTGATTGTTTGGAGGGAGTCGTAGATCATCTTCATGTTTGCTGTACTGTATTGACTATTGAGTGATGTTACTGTTATAAAAGGTACAAAATGGACATGTCTCTCTGTTCATAGGATAGTGGTCTTTTCATCGCTCGCAGAAAGCTTTGAGCAGTACTTGTTGTCAGTCATGGTCAACTCGGGGCGATTCTCATCTCCACATCACGCCAGGGCTGAACTGGAGTCTTTACTTGAGGGAAAGCAAGAAAGTAATATTTCCTTAGAAAGGGTTTTAGATCAGAAACAAACATTAAAAACTGCATCAATTGTAGATGACTATAAAGTTTTAGTTGGTGTCAACCAGTCGACAGAACATCAGATGTCAAAGAAACGGGATTCTAGCCTTTTTGGAGGTAAGGTAGGGACACACATCTTTCCCAGACCTGTTGAAGAAGGTAAACTAGAAACAAGTAGGCAAGAGAAATCCAGGACAGAAATGCAGCAGAGCTCTGTATGTTGTGGGAGTTGGACCGAGGATTCAGGTAGATGTATTGATGGTGAAGTGCTGGACTGTATGTGTAAACTGGCAGCATGGAGAAGTGCCGCATCACTAGTTCAATTGGTGCTGAGGACAGATACAGAAATCATCAATGGACCAAAGGATGATTCTTATCAAGTCTTGTAAAACAACAGAGCAACCTGAACATCTAACTTCATTTCGTAAACATCATTTAAGGTAGCTTTGGTCAAAGATTTTATATGAGGATTTCAAAATTGTCTCCCACCTGACATGGCACATCTCTCCTGGCTGAGAAGTCAAGTGACCAGGTTTGTTCCTGTTCAACAGTGCCACCTTGCAGGTTGCATCAAAACTGCATATTAGTTACAAAGCATTGTATCACTATCACCTTTAAAGTTTAAGAATAGCATACATGTAGAACTGCATGTTTATTTGCATCAATAAACAATTTAACATCAATCTGTTGCTGTGAGAACATTTCATTAAGCTGTTAAGTCTGCCTTCCATAGAACATAAAGATGCTGTTAAAACCTACATGTTCTGCTTTCCTCGGTATCTTTAGTTATCATCATAATGTTGGACTACTCTGCTTCTCCAGACATTTCTGTCTGTCATCTTATCATCAAGCTTTTATTTACCATGTCAACTGTTTGGGTCATCTGGGCGCAGTGCAAGACATGTGGCTCCTTGCTCAAATGGTCCTTATGGTTGACTATGATGCGCCTTGCCTCTGTGATCTTCTACCTCCCAATTACAGACTACACTAAGCTTTCTCCTGCTCTGTAATCTACTTCTCCCAGGTGTGGTTTTATTATGTCCAGGTGGGGTTTCTCCTTGCACAGTCCTTGCTGTTTTACTCCTCCCTTTCAAACATCAAAAGTGTAACAGTCGCAACTCTAAATAGTCTAATTGGTTGTAAAATGGACCCAACCATCCACCCATCTGGGAAGAGCCTACTATCAGGTTAACCATGTGTATAATTTGCTTGCCGGCTCCTTTGTAGTTGTTGAATGACATACCTCACTAACAAGCTGTACGTTCTTTTGTGTTTGGAACAGTAAAAGAGTCCTTCAATCAAAGCTAATTTTGCCCTGGAGATGTTGAAAATTGGGCTTTCCAATGTTTCTTGTATAAGTTCTTTGTTGTGTTAAGGGAAGAACATTACCCTCTTTGGTATAATCAAGACCATTTTCAAAACCCAGCATGTAATTGTCAAGTCTGTGTAATTGTTTGTTCTGTAACACATGCAAAGGACATTTGCTATTTAAGTTTTTAGCTGACTAAAAAAGTCATAACTTGATTATCCACCTAAAAGTAAAAGCATGCTGTTATATTGTGTTCTTTACTAATCTTGGGCATACAGTGCAACAGTTAACAATATAATAAACCAGTCTTACACAACAGTGAAAACACTCTGCGCTGTTTACAAAATATCGATCAACTTTTGACCTCCTTTAGTTAATGAAGGAGAGCAAAGCTGCCCTGTTGTAGCAAGGAGCTTTTATACAGATGGCCATCTGTATATTAAAAGCTCCTTGGTTGTAGAGAGGTGGAAAAGAGGTTGTCTGATTTTTTTGCCATTTCTGTTGTATTGGTACTTACTAGTACCTCTTTCAGAGCCCATTTTTCTTTTGTGGCAATTTCCTGCTTGAAATTAGAAGGGAACAGTTTTATTTTCAAAATGATGTTCTGGCTAGAATACTGATGTCGCCTGTTCAGGGCATTTAAGATACACCAAACTGAAACAGTCGCTTAGCATTTTTTTCAGCGGAATCTTTTACTCTCTTCATTACTTCTTTTTTCTTGTGTTCTTTCCCTGCGTTTATTGCCGTCTGAGGTCAAGAAAAGTTCAGGACTTCCCATATGGTGGTCAGCCTGGGGTCAGTAGGCGAACATAAACATCAGTTGGTTTATTCACACAAGTGGCCATAAAAGTCAGCTGGCCAGTTGTCCTCTGTACTCCCTCACCCCAGGTGATATATGACAGCAATTCAGCCAATTAGGCCGTCTGTTTGATGTGATGTTTATGTGTCGGGAGCATTGGAGGGTTTTTAAAGTATTGAGGTAAGGCCTCTCAGTATCAACACTCACATCTGTCCATAGATGACTGTTGACCAAGAAAAACTTGGATAGACTGTGTTAGGAGGGACTTTAAGGTGTGCAGTCTAACAGGGGTGGACCCACTGGACAGAGCTGCATGGAAGCGTGGTGTGAAGACTATCTGACTGCTGCTAACCCCTGTGTCAGGGATCCCAGCAGCAGGATAATCAAATAATGGATAGTACTTTTCTTGGAAATCCTTGAACACTTTATCCTTCCCTTAGTCTAACTACTTGACTGTTAGGGTACCACAGACTGGACCACTGAACCATTTTTCTCCACCCTTCTGTTTTCTATTGCTTTTGCATTAATTTTTGCTTCCACCCAACATCTGCTGGAGCTTAAACTGTTAAAGGGGCATTCCACTCCACACGGGAGTGTTATTTTCCGATAGATATTCATTTTAGGAAGTGATAACTGCATACGACTTCACATTATACGATAAAGTACCCAGTTGCTCCACATGCCTCAAAAGCATTCAGTCTTCTACTAAACTCCCCAAGTACCCTCTAATTGAATTAGTCCTATGGCTGAATACAATGCAGAACTTTTAGGTAAGGTTACCAAACTAATTTCAGGTTCGCTGAGAAATTTCGTCTTGTTCTTGTATTCTTTGCTATCTTATGAACAATTTGCCTTCTCGGTGTGCTCAGCGTACCTCATTTATTCCGAAAATATGTACGATAAACAAAGTGTCTATGCGTATAGTGAATGCATGGGTAGGGTCTGCATGGGTTTAGTGAGTGTCATTATTGTTTTATAAAACACACATTACGTAATTCATCCCAAGGTGATTCGATTGATTATGTATTCATTGAAACATTATTTATTGGAAAACAAGACTCCCTTCTGGAGTGGAATGCCCCTTTAACTTCACAGGTGCTATACGTAGGTTGTTGACTTCTTTTGTCTGTGCTTTGTATTGATATAGTACAAGGTACGATGCAATATACAGTATACTAGTAGTATGATATGTTAGCACTTGAAAGAAATGCATTGACAAAAGGCAACCTAAGCAATAATAGCTTTAGAATGGCTGTAGAAGTTCAATTTTCAATGTCAATTCTTTTTGCAACCTTCTTCTTTATAAGATCAAGGAGCTCCTTGGTAAGATGAAGCATTTCTATTCTGGATCAAGGCCTAATTTTTTGGGTTTCCAATATTTAAGGAATCCTCATGCAGCTTGTTTCCATGCTGTTTTTAGCTCAAAGTATGAAATAATGAAAAAATGTGGGAATGTACAAAAATGTAGTGCAGCAGATGTCAATGTCATGCAGATTGCCTTATCCAGAGTATTTCCACTTTTAAATGTAGGAATATTGCTTTCTAATAGCTTGCCTGGGAAAGCAAAATTATCATTGTCTTTGATTTTTCTCACATACTCAAAGTAATCAAAACTTAATTAGAATTTTTCGCACCTTGTGTGTGGTCAATAACAAATGCTGTGCCATAGGCATATGGCTTTTTTACTTACAGTATCAAAAAACTGCTTTTGTCTGAACACACGTCTATATTGAATAGTTTGTTTTCACAGACATGTTCAGACAAATGATTGGATGCATCAGCAAAGGTTCTTTTTACTTAGTTGCTCATGGAGATTTAAAAATTCAATCCTTATTTCTATACCTCATTGATTTGCTCAAAGATGATGTAATTGGTTTGTACTGACCAAAGAGCTTACTTTATATAGCTTACCATGATTTGAATATTTGCTATAAATACTAATAACAATTTTCAAAGTATGTCAAAAAGTTTAGCTATCTTTTGCTTGTCAGCACTTAAAGTAGAAAAGGGTGAAATACTGTTTGGTATTCCACGTTTATCCGATTCATTTTTGTAGTGTGAATGTTATTTTGATTGTTACAACTGTCAAAAATGAAAAACCCCATGACGTTATATCTCTGCCAATGTATAATCTTGACATAATGGAAAGCAAACAATTTTTTGCAACGCAATTACTTTGACTATCGCAATTAGTATCTTGAATTTGTCCAGTCTAGATCTTTACTACTGAGGAGTACGTAGGTCTTTCCCTATGTATGTTGTTTAATTATATATGAAAAATAATATCAGATGACAAAAACAACAGCAAATGACTTGATTTTCCAACATCAGCAGAGCATTTATTCAGGAGCAATCCTTTCCCCAGAAACTTTACTTATCAATCTCTAATGACATTTATAAGCAGTGACAGAAGACTTGGTGTAATGATACCGTAGTTACATGTATTAGCATCTACAATGTGCATTATTGTTTCTATTTTAGATTTGCTGTAGTTTCACTGACATGACAGTTATGGTCTATGTTTTTGACATGCTTGCCTCTGTAGTTTATTTCTTGTTCTCTCAACATGTGAAGGCCACAGCCTCTCCATGGAGCCAACTGGGTCTCAGGATTAGTTCAGTAACCCAGCAAACATGATGTCCAGGAATTCGTTCACGGTCATCTCCTTGCCCCTGTCCCCAGCATACTTGTCCATCACAGCCTTGGCCTTTCCCCCACCATACTTATCGGCATGCTTGCCGTAGAAGTCTCCGGCCTTCTTTATCATCTCCATGAATGACATAGTTCCACTGTCATCCTGAAAATGGAGAAAAGTTAATATACACATCTCATTAGGGACTGTATGATATTTATCAGGGGGGGAGGGCTGGTGCGTTAGGGGGGGAGGGCCATGTTAATT
The DNA here is from genome assembly GCF_000003815.2 of Branchiostoma floridae. NCBI lineage: Eukaryota > Metazoa > Chordata > Leptocardii > Amphioxiformes > Branchiostomatidae > Branchiostoma > Branchiostoma floridae. The sequence continues at coordinate 13,858,952 of NC_049985.1, read as the reverse complement.
TTTTTTAGGTAGGGGGAGGGCCATGTTAATTTTTTTTAGATAGGGGGGAGGGCCATCTTAATTTTTTTGAAAGAATTGTTTATACTCTTTTTGTTTTGATATCTTGACATGGCCCTAAAACTGATAAAATAAGCCTTCTGAATAGCCTAAAATGCAAGAGCTTCCGGGGGGCTTTGCCCTCCTAGGCCCCCCAAAGTGGCGCTGCCCTGGACCAGTGTTCCCGCCAGGCATACGTCATTCCGTCTACAGACTTATTTTTTTCTGGAAAGACGCACTCGGCTCGGCTGAGTTTCCCAAAATATTTAAGTTACAAAGGAGGTGCATGGTAAATATGTGAAGAATCCAAAACTATACACTTTATTTTTTATTTAAAACATTTCTTTTGTTTCAAAAAGACAAAATTTGCGGCAGAAAAAGGGGCCGCAATGTTGTTGTCAAGTGTCGATCGAGTCGGCTGTGCACTGGCATTGGCGTCCGTAGCACATGGCGCGGCACGCCCCCCTCCCCAGACGGACTGTCGATCGCAGCGCCCAGCACGTCTTTTCTGGCTACTCCTTCAAGACTACACCGGCACTGATCACTGCCAAAGATGCAGCAGATCGCCCTCCTTCGTATAATGTATAACGTTCTTGGTCTACTCTACTCTATGTAAAAAGAAATCCAGCGGTGAGCCAAAGATTTCACGCCGAAAACGGGGTTACCTGAGGTCGCACGAAACAAACGCACGCTCGTGGAAAATGACGTCGCGGCCTTGTAAAAACCCGACCGATTCGATAAATGATAAATTTGAGTAAAATCATGGGGCAAAATAGAGGGAAAAAAACACAAGGTGTGATGGCGCCGTTTATTCTATCGTCTGGAAAAACTACTAGCATTTGATGTGGGAGGGCGCAACATCGATCGCACGAGATAGGCATTCTTTTAATATTCAATGCCGGAAAAAAATTGGCAGGATTTTTCCATGGGCTGACGATTTCACTGGCTAGAGCCCTGTTTGGAAGCATCAAAACCCCAAAATTTTCATATAGACATGCATGACTAGACAAATAATACCAGGGCCAGATCACGGACTGCTGATTCCCCGAGCTTTTTTTTAGTATTATAACGTATTTTTGGGGAGAGGGCGGACGTCGATTACTGAAAAACGGAGTAAAAAATGCAACCGGCATCCAATTTCAAGGGCATAATTTTCCTCTCAAGTTGCAGGAAATTCTGTTTTAGAGGGTTTGAAAATCCAAATTTTCCTGGGGGAGCATGCCCCCGGACCCCTGCCCCGACGCTGTGAAAAAATCCTGGCGAGAACACTGGTGCCCTTGTGCCCTGACGTCTATATTTAGACTATTTTTAATATCGGTTGTTTTTCTACCTGTTTAATGATGCCTGTCGGGGGGAGGGTCATGTTGATTTTTTTTAGGTGGAGGGGGAGGGTCACGTTAAATTTTTTTCAGATGGGGGGGAGGGCCATCAAAAATTTTTTTGATCCGACTTCCAATGCACCAGCCCTCCCCCCCCGATAAATATCGTACGGTCCCTTACCTCCATGAAAACTGAGTCATTGTTTTTGGTCTGTTTGTCTTGTTCCCATAGCCACTCACTGCCATAAAAAAATTTTAGGGCAGAGAGTGCAAGGAGCCCCGGAAGAAATCGTGTAGTAGCCAGGCTATTGTTCCCACTGTGGACACTGATCCAGGTCCAAAACTGAGTTGTAACTGGAGAGGGCCTGCATGCCTTTTTCCGTTAAGCGTTACGAGCCATTTTAATTCACCGTTAATCGTTACCGACCTGCTCTAATTCACCGTTAAACGTTATCGGTATATTCGTCGTGAAGCGTTATTGGTCATTTTAATTCAACATTAATCGTTATTTGCTATCCCGAATTCACCGTTAAGCATTACCAAGAAATTCTTCGTAACAAGTTATACCCACGAAGTCAAATGCCAGATAGAGTCCCTCAGAAAATGTGGGAAATGGCGTTTCAAAGGGTCCAGATTTCAAAATTTCTTAGAGTTTCCCGGGCTTCGGCATTGGACATGGTAACAATATGCTGCTGAAGCGTCGCCCTTAAAAACCTTTTTCACTCATACGGATTTCAGTGTCAAATTTAGCTTAGTTTCAGGCAAAATGTAATCCTCGAATACAGAAAATGTCTCCCTTGCGACATGGCGAAACTGATATGCTGGGGGCGTGGGTCGTCGCCCCCAAAACTTTTCTCTGTAATAAAACTATGATGGCATTTAATTTAATTTAATTAATTTAAATTAGCAAAATTTGTCCTTCAAAATGCAGAAACGGCGCTTCAGACGGTCCAGATTTTAAACTTTCCCTGGCCTTATTTTGCAGCATGTCGTGCCTTCCGAGCTCGAAATGGTAAAAATATGTCGGGGTGGAGGTCTAAGCTATAACCATGTGTAATTTTAATGAAAAATGTCATTAAGCTAGCTTAGTCTGTTGGAATAAATTGCCAAAAAATGCAGGAAATAGCATTCCAGAGGGTCATGATTGAAAAATTTTCCCGGGGGAGCATACCCGGGCCTCCTGAATTTACCATTAAGCGTTACCGGGACTCCTGAATTCACCGTTAAGCGTTATCAATGCAGACCTTCACTGGAGACTGGCAGGATGGGAAGGTTCAGCTGCTCTGTGCCCAACTTTCTTCAGAAGACTGACAGAAAGTGAATGTTGGCACATATTCAAAAGTCAGGAAGAGGAGGATGGCATGTTGCCATGAAGTGGACATGGTTGTCCTATGTTTTGTCAAGAAGTTTACAGGGGTATGAGGTCTTCCATTTCTTGTTCTGGTCTCGGATGTTTTGAACTACATGAATTGTCTGTGAAGGTTTTAGGGATGCCTACATTCTGGCAATAAAATCAGTAGCAGTAAGATAAGCCATCATATACATTATACTTGTTTGCTAGAGATGCACACAATAAAATAACACATTCACCTTTTTTTGGTTAGTCATTCAAATAATAAGTAGAACAATGTCATGTCACATCTTACTACAGATACTTAGCCAAACTACTGACTGCAGTTTACTTCTGTAGCATAAGACCAATGATAGTCCTAGGAACAAAAAGTTACCTTGTCATTTTCCACAAAGATTTTCCTGAGATCTTCGATCTCTTCAAAGACGGCAAGAATGTTGGACAGCTCCTCCTTTGTCAGCTTCTGATCCTTATTGGCATCAGCCTTCCTTCTTACTTTCTGGAAAAAATAACCCACATAAATCAATAAAGACTCTGCCCAAATCCTGCCACCCTTTTACTGTTCTCACATCAGCTACATCTTTCCAATTCCTGTTGTTGAATGCTTCATTCTGACTCTTTGACACTGAATATGTCTGGCAATAAGATAAATGTACACATGTAAGAAAAAGACGGAAATTGTTACGAGTATACAAGAATATGACCGAAATCTATTACTACATCCTTGTATATAATACATAACAGTTAGCAACAGCTTGATTATCGGTTACATGTCTAGGTCCTTAATAATTTAAAGCCATAATGATTACCATTATAAGGTCCGGTGATGGGTTCAGGCCCACTGATTTTAGGGCATTCTCCAACTCAGACCAGTCCATTTTGTCGTCATCGCCAAAGAACTTGGACAACTTCTCTTCATTCATGGAGGCTGCCATGTTGCGCTGAAAGTAAGTATGAGATTTACCAGTTAGAAAAATGCAGTTATAGGCTGTTTCCTTTGATCATGGTTAAATGATAGTGCATTGTCATAACCATGGGGCCAGTGGATTCAAGGGTTCTCTTTCCTCTTTTTTTCCCCGAAAGTAGTTACAAGGAATTTATGTAGTCTATAGTCTATTATGAGCAGTGCCATTATTCTGGATCCAGTGCCCAGAACACATATTTTTCATGGTACATAAACTTTTTAACAGAACTGGTAAAGTGACCAGGAGGAAAGGCGTCAATGAAAAATGAACGTAAAGAAAAATGCCCTTTGCCCTGTGGAATTACTTGGATGGGACAGGCTACTGATATGCATAATCCTTGAAAAGTTGAAAAACTGGTTCGATCACTATGCTGCAAATGTCTGCTTTTGTTCAACCTGTTATCTAATGAATTTCTGGCTCTGATGAAGGCAAAAATCCTTCAGATTTTCATTCTTTGGTTTCCGATTATTTCCTGCTACTTTTCCTGAAAAGAATCTAAGATGTCTTTCTCAAAGTATCCTTGTTAAAGACAAGCATAACCTACAGTTGGTTACAGAGTTCTTCTCACACAGTTAACGATTTTTGCCTTCCGATACTTTGGTGGACTTGATAGTGCAGTGTTATAGAGTTGATAATATCTAGACATCTCCTAGTGTCATCTAATAGAAATATGATAGATGAGAGCAAAACTAATTTGTGCTTCAAACACATACCTGTTGTGTTTCCTTCAACCTGTGGAATTGCTGGTCGTAATGTGGGCGGGACAGGCTACTGACACGAATGAATTACCCATAATCCTTTAAAATGGTGAAGAACTGGTTTGGCCCTTTTTTATGCAAATGTCTGCTTTTGTTCAACCACCTGTTGTCTAAACGAAGATGAGGCTTAGAATTTCTGCCTCTGGTGAAGACACACCTTCTTTGGGATTTCAATTTCGGTTTCCTGAGTTTCCAACCACTCAAATTCCTGATAATTTTCCTGAAAATAATCACTTTTGGAATCTGAGAAGCCCAACATAACCTATTTCTTGGACATACTGTACTTATCCAAACTATCTGCTTGTGCATTCATTGGGGGAGGAAATCATCTGTAGCGAGTGGCTGACCTAGCTAGCTAGAGTATCTAGCGAGATCGACTCTTGTGGTCAGTCAGTTCTAGAATGTAAGCCAACATGTCCAGACTTCTCTGAATTATCTTTCCAGGTTACCCTATATAGCTAACTGGGCCACTTACTACATTTGGTGGCAATGGTGGGATCTGGTCGTTACACATCCATTGAAACACATACAAACCACACTAGCCCAAAAACCTTTTGACTGAAATTTACAAAGGACTGTTTTTTGTTTCAATCTCTAGCTTTGAATGATGCTGCACCACAAATCAAAGTTGAAAGGAAGGTTAAGATCTAATCTGTGCTTCCCTCCAACCAAGGAAATTGTGCTTCAAACACGTACCTGTGGAGTAGTTCTGAAGATGTGCTTCCTTCACGCTGTGGAATCGCTGGAATGTCTTGGTTTGGGCAGACCACTGAGATAATGGAATAAAGATGTTGAAGTACCGGTTTGGTCATTGTGATGAAATTGTCTGAACATATTCAAATTGTTATGCAAATTACTTTTTTTTTCTTTGATTTCTGAATAAACTCTGGTGTGGACAAACAATCATTTGGATCTTATTTTCAGTCTCTGATCGTTAAATTTCCTGATACATTTCCTGAGAGGAATCTTCCCAAAGGCATCCTGGGTATGGAAATCCAAGAAGCCCAACATAACTTCATTCTTGGACTCAAACTGTCTAAGAAGGCATTTCTTGGGGGTACATGTAATTGATGATAATTTATATGTACCCCCAAGGAATGCCCTAATAGACAGTTTGAATAAGTATGTCTGAGAAGGAAGGTTTGACAAAACACTTAAAAACACTTTAGCCCCAAACCTTTTAATTTATAATTCAAATTTGAAAATGACTGTTTTTGTTTGCAACGGATATTATGTCAAATTTGGATTTCCTTCCAAATTTAAATCATGATTCATTCATTCACATTCATTGACTAGACTACTATTCTACTCCATATGACCAAGTAGGTTGAAAAATCATCCTTGATATGACCTCCTCCTACAACAATATTCCAACTGCAAACATTCTTGCCACTCATATACAACATGGTAGGTGGTGCTGGTGAACATAGCTTTCATTCTACCAAGTTCTCGGTTCTACAATTAAATAAAAGGGCCTCCCCTTTTGACAAAATAATTATTCTTTTTTTGCATCCAATCTAATCTCCATGCCGTCGATACATTTATCTAATGTATACCTATAACGTCATACATATTTTTCCTCCTCAACTTTGGGCCTCCTCAGATTTCGAGAAACTATTCTGTCATGTGGAGCTTGTTGTAGAATGGATATTCTGTCTCTTGGAGTTGTGGTTGCATACTTTTCAGTATTTGCATTTATTTGTATACATGAAGAAGTTTTTTATCTTTGTACGAATCGGCTTCCACGTTTTTGCAAAGCTAAATTTCGGTGCATGTCTGCTATATATACCACAAATTTGGTCATACCAGCAAAGCTGATCTTTGGCACTGAAAATACCTAATTTTCACATGACCCATGACCAGGTCAATATGCAAACTAGGCCGGCTTTAAGCCTCATCTGCCTTCAGACTGGAGCCGTGATTCACATGAGCCACATCAAAAGTACTTATGGGAGGTGGTTCACGCTTTTGCCGGCTTCAATGTGACTTTGAGCATTGAGGTGGAACCACATTAATCCAGCCTCTGTGGTTTTTAGCTCAGAATCTGATTCGCACTTGGCTTAGTAATAGTATGAACAGGACCTTAGCTTAATGTAATTATGGTAAACCCTATCCTTTTTGCCTGTACCCTGGTAGTTCAGGGTAACAGCTGTAGAAGTATTGCCCAGGTAATCCTCCCACCTGTAACCAACACCCTGCTAAGTTATTGCTATCTATACATAAAATCTAGCCCAGTCTCCAGGGTGCTCTCACCTTCCACTTCCTCCTGCACCTGTGCTTGAGCCTAATTAGACCCTGTAAGGAGGTCAGACTCTGCAAGCTGACACGTTCCAGTCTAACCTCCTGTTAGGATTAAAACCTACCCCCCATATGTTGAAAACTGCAAATCAATGCTCCCCCAAGAAGAATAAAAAATGATACATGTAGCTAGAGTTTTGTGACCTCGCACCTCCATCAAACGGATTTTATGCAAATTACTTACTCATTTACATGATTTATGCATTATTATGTTAGCCTTCAATTAACAGTAACACAGGTCATAAGTATGAAGTTCCCATCTTATTAAGCACTTGTGCCATTTTTGCATTAATTATTTCAACAGACTGATATGTGGAAAATGTGTTATTGAAAACTTTATAAGTCTTCAATGTACCTGTTGAACATGCAACTCAATTGATCTGGCATTGCTACAACAGTAGCTTTTTCAGACCCAGTAGATATAGTATGCAAGGGATATAGCAATTAAGTACTAAAATTTCCCAACAGTTAGGTGTAAAAGAGCCTTGTACTTGTAGATCTAGTTAGTATGAAACTTGACTAAATGTTGTCTCAGTTCAAGTACATTTTCTGAAAGGCATCACGCTTATGTGACCTTGATATTTCATGTGTGGTCTCTTGCATCTGTACGAACATTTCAAGCGGAAATATCTTGCCGCAGGCTAGCTAATGAAGGGGATGTGACACTCTGTTCCAACAGCACACATGTATGCCATTTGGTAAAAGACTCAACAGTCACGCAAATTGCCTGAAGCGCTGTACACTTTGCATGTGTTAGGTCACAAGGCTAAATCTGACATGTTCCCTTCTGATACTCCAAACAGCTGAGACACAAATCTGTCCTTTCTGCATGTCTTATGTACATTGGAGTCCAAGACATTTCTTGTAGTTTTTAGTATTGAAGGATGGGCTTAAAATAAGTGCTGACAGGTAGTCCTTGACCGATGAACACTATAGCCAAGCCTAAATTATCTGGAACTGGAAGTACCTGTTTGTGCTCAATTCTTGTTGAAAAATGTCTATCCGGTGTTGACAGTCTTTTTTGCACCCATACCCATTGGGGTATAATATGCAATGACCGCATTTCCTGTGTCTGTCGAAATCCAGTCTAGGACCCCATTCACACTAAAAAAAACACGATCTGAGTTAAACGTCAAATCTGATTGAAATGATCCAATCCGGATCAATTTTTGCAGTGTGAATGCTCCTAATTCAATTGATTTTCTCGTATTGGATTCATTTGCAATCCAGCTCTGGGAGGTAGACTCGGTGGATTGCAGTGCAGTCTGATTCACCAGAATCGCGAGTGCGAACGCAAAGTGGTTAGGGTTCCGGCTTATTTTGGGGTTTTGATGTTATACATATGGGTACAGTGGTCCTTACACCTGCAGATGCAATTATACCCACAATATGTCAGAAATGTATAATCAACAGGTTAGAAAAGAAGTTTAAAAGTGAGTTTGTTTGCAAAAATCATCCTACCACTATGGATGCTGCATGATTCGTCAGAACGTTCTTCTAAAATCAGCAATGTGACAGACTGTCAACTCTAACATCTATTATCATAATACCGGTACGTTTACGACGATTTCTCTAGCCATACTGATTTGACAAATTGTCAACGCATCATTTTCTCCAGTTACATGTTGCTGTTATAGGTTACCCTTGCCACTTCTTCTGTGTAACTTTTCTGCCACTCTTGTCCTGCTAAAAGCGTAATATTGTAATTGTAACACGCCACGGAATTACACGGCGAACGGGCGCGTGGTTGGGAGGGGGTACAAAATACCGGTAGGAAGAAACACGGCACAATTAACTGCCGCTATGTACATTTATACATCCTCTGATGTTCCTTCCTTTTCTGTCAGTAAATGCATAAAACATAAACCTGCATGAGCATACAAAATGTCGGACGTATACTGTCAAGAATTTTCATTTAACTTCTGTCCGTCACAACCGCTATGACGTAACACTTCACTGCTAGCGTAGATATAAAAATGGCGGGAAAATGGCTGCGCCGTTCAATTTTGCCCATTCAGTCGTAGATCCGGGCTATTATGCAACGGTTCTTCACACTTTTACATGAGTTGTAGGTCACCAACAGAAATTCAAGATTGTTGTTGAATCATGTTCGTCTTGTGCCGTGAGCATGTGTAATTATGATCTATATAAATTTGGCAATGAATGTGACAATGTGTTCGTCCCACGACGAGCTGCCTACCCCGAAATTTAAAAAAAAGTATACTGAAAACTTTTGGCCTTGTTGTCTTCGAATGCATTGTTATCGATGCTTTGTAAATGGTGTATTGGACACCTAGATGTCTGAAGTGTGCACAGCTCAGAAATAACTATTGTTGCATGTGTAGATCTCTTTAAGTTCCAGTATTTTTGATCTACCGGTATAAGTCTTACTACCGGTATTATGCCAATGCATGTTACTAACTGTTTTTTTTTTGGCAATATTGATTTTCAAAATAACGTTTGTGTTTTTGTTTCTCTTCTCTTGTTAGATTCATTTTGAATGCATAGAGTTCCCACTAGGGATGGTCGCAGTCGCAAGTTTGAGTTTGCTCTGATTGGGTAATAAATTTGATTGAAATCAATGTTAATTTACCTTTTTGAGTGTCAATGTTCCTTTCTGACTGGCTTTTGTCAAAAGTCACTTTTTCCACATCAGTGACATAATAAAATAAGCACGAGCATTGTGTCCTGCAAGCTGATTGGGCCTGAAAGCCTGGTTAAGCAGCTTTGAATACTGGTATTTGGGGTCTTTATCATAGTCTATGGTGATCTAGAACCACCTGTGCTTTCCAAAATTTATCAATGTTTGATATAAAGGTTTTCCTAATGCTTTAGAAATCAGAAATGTTATGTCATGTGATTTATCATCTTACCTCAACACAAAGGAACTTTATGCCTAGTCAGCATAACTTTGCAGAAAGAACAACATCAGGAGATTTGCATGACAAATCTACAGAAACAAACCATGATGTTTGGGGATTTCCTCTGCCTTAAGTTTGCATTGTAACATGATGAACCCAACGCAACAAGCTCTTCTGCCTCTCAAGTGGAAATTGTTGGATTTCTTGATTTCCTTTCTATGGTACCTTGGATTGCATAAATAATACCAAGGAGGTTATGATAATACTGTTCAGAAGTCTTTTGTTCAGCAAGGGAAGCTGAGTTAGTTTGGTGCAATGTTGAAAAACTACATTGTACTTTCTTTAAGGTGAGTGTTGTTCATAACCAGTAATATTGTAAAAAATGTTTGGACAAAATATTTCCTGCCATGGAAAGCTATGGTCAGTCCCATTTGTTTTTTGTTTTTGTGTCTGTTTTATTTGCATTTTATTCTATTTACTTTTCTTTCCTTTACAACAAGGGACTCAGAAACAGCAGACTTCCAAATAACATCATCTCCTATCATGAAATGTGTCTATGGCAGTAAAACCAGCCCTGAACATACTATTGATTCCCTTACTCTTGATATATGTAATATCATATCCCAAACGTAAATCATTAACATTTCAACTTTGAATCATATCCTCCACTCAGGAGATGTTGTTTGACAAAATATACTTTTCCATAAGGTACTTTGTGGAGGTTTGCAGATCACCTCTTCTGGGACATACTAACAACATAATGTCCTTTCTGGGATGTAAATGCCTGTGTTGTTTGTTTGTGTGGGATTTAAATAGCATTCATCTTCTTTATCTTCTGGTACCATCTCTGACAGGTGTCTGTAATAGACAAGAAGGAAGACAACTGCCCTTTGTCTTTTGAAGATTGCTATGTTTTATTCAGTTCTCACCTAATAACTCATGTGACCACAGGAAATAGCAAAAGCTTGACAAAGTGAACTGAACTATGAAAAGGTCTTGGTCATAACAGTTGGTGTAAACACTTGTTGGTTGCTTTGGAATTTGTTTCCTCATGTTGTGTTTTCTTCATAGCTCCTAATTGTCCTTTTTGTTCATTGTTCTTGTCTTTTGTTCTTATCTTTTGATAGATCTACTATCATCTAGGTACAAAACTTTTCCAATCATTGAGGTTGGGAGAGTCAAGTTAGTATTATGTGCACCATGTCTGCCTTTGATGTATGCCATTTGTAGTTTGTCACCACATTCTTGCATCCTTGTTCCCACAGGGCATCAGGTGCCCCAGAGCTACCAGGAGACCCAGAGGCTTGTAAAACATTCCCTAAGTCCCTTCCATGTGTCACCAGTTGGCCCCAGGAATTCCGTAGATGGCATCAGGATGGGTGTTAGTGTCCCTGAGAGATGTTGAACAGATGCTATACATTATAACAGCAGTTTATGTCTATAGGGAAGGCTTCTGTCACTCACCATGTCTGTTTTCATTGAGGTATATATGTAAGCCTCTTGGAAGCTCTTACCTGTTGTTTTCATTGTTGTAAACACAAAGCTAACATTAAGTGGTCTGCTTACACCGCCAAGAAAGTTGGGGGCAAACAGATGTACATGTTGGCCTGTAGGCTGTTCAGGGCCATAGCAGTGACAAACTCAGTTCATGACATTTGCATAACTTAGCTATCACACCAAGAATTTGCACAAGGGCAACCAGGATATCAGACTGTTTTCAGCTCCATGGATAAAGGGCCAACATGACCCTCAGGGAAGTTTTACCACAGCACCCTTTGACACATAAATGTTTTAGAGATAGGGTGTCAATTTTGTAGCAGGGTACTTGTCTCCCAGGCTGAGGAGGATGGCTGAAGAGGTATCCTCTAGCAGGATGAATCTGGTATTCAGGCTGCATCAAGGGCTGCATGGAGCAATGTACCGGTAGCCTGGTACCAGACTCTGGCCAGATGCATGTCTAACCAAGGAGGTGATTCTTTAACCTCCTTGGTCTAACTGAGGGGGCCTGCTGTAGACCTTTCTTTGGGGCATGTCCCTACAGCCGAGGAGTTGGGCTGTATATATTCTCCAAGCAGAGGGTCGTGAAGATAGTAGTGGTCTGGATTTTTACTGGCTGTGGAGGAGAATAGGCTGTGCAGGCCCTGAAAACAGTCTGGCATCCAGGCTAAGAACAATGTAACTGGTGCTTTATGCTATAGACCACCATGGCCTAACAGGTGGACCTTGTATTAGCCCTCCCCTGGAAGTGATCTGACACTCTGTCAGCACAGATACCCACAGCTTTGTTTCATCTGTCATCATATCTATCCTCTGTAGACCTTCTTATCTTGGGGATGACTTCCTAAGAGAAGCATGCAGGACTGGGGGATATCTGCATCAAAGTCAGGCCCCAAATGGGATTTGTAGGAGGCAGATTGTAAACCAGATATGTTTTGTAGCACATGTTGCCAGCAGTTTTAGTTTACACTATTATACTGTACCAGGTGTGTGCTTTGTATCTCAATTGCTAAATGATGGCACAGAGGTTTCCTTTCAGCCTGGGAAAATAAGTTGCAACAATGAAGACTTGAAATTGGAAGGAGCTCTACAATATTGGAGCAACACTTTATTACACTAATTCATTATGTAATGTCCTTGAATATTGTAAGGGACTTAGTTGGTGTCTACTTTTGTCTTACTGACTTAAATGTTTGCTGTTCAAACTGTCTTGTGTCTTTAAAGTTGCACTTTAACCCCAAGAGGGATAGATAACATTTGTAGCACCTCAAATGAGGACAAATGAGGATCAATTGAACTGGACTGAGGAATAGATCCACAGGTGCAACTTTCATCTCCACTTTTTCTCCGTAGAACATTATCATATCATGAATTTAACCTTCTTGATTCTAGTAAATGTACTTTTCACTTTACCGTGGTGTATTGATATTTCCGATAGCTATTTTTTATCACATTTGAAATCTGCTAAATTGAATATTGGGTTTTTGTGTTGAAACCCTTATATCAAATGTTTGGGCTTATCAAAACAAGCTGCGATTGATGTGAAGTGCTGGTGAATTGTGCTCCAGGAAGTGATACCTTGCTCTGGTATTCCTCAGTTTAGAAGATCAAAGGCAGTAGGACATGCACTGGTCACATGGAACATCTCACAGTCATGCCTGTAAATGGAAGGGCAGTGATAGGGGTTCAACAGCAATACCCTCAGTAGCAGAGAAGACAACCATACAATTTGCTCAACCAATCAGAGGTACTGGTTTTGATTCATCACAATGCTGCTTCATTCGCAGCTATTTACCATCAGCTTGGCCAAACACCCTGGTCAACTTGTCCCAACACTTTTAAACAGAAGCCAAACTGTAACCTTAAGTTTGGCCAGGTTGACCAGGGTGTTTGGTCACCTTGGTAAAGAACCGATTTATCCTGATTTCATCATAGCACAAATCCTGGTTGGAGATTGGACCATTGAGACATTTTTACATTCTACAAGCAGAAGTTGGGTCGCGGAGATAGTGGTGGTCGGAATTTTTACCGACCCACCACTATCTCCGCGATCGCAATCTCTGCTTGGAGAATAACGTTTTTATAGTCTGGTATCCAGCCTTATTATAGCTCCCGAGTCTTTTCTGTCCTGTCCGCATATATAGAAGAGAGCTGTAATACAGCTGGGCTAACAGGCTAACATTTTTATTCTACTCTTTCTTCTAAATGGTGGTCAGTTTGCTAACTGTCTTTAAATTGTGTACGCCAACAAGCCTCTCCCCATTTAAAAAGTCTGACAGCCTTTAATGTAGAAAGTATACATTGGTGTTGTTTTCAAACACCAAAAAGATAAATATTAAATGAAAGGTTATCCTAGTTGGCTGTCCCCATCAACCTTGTCAGGATTGTGGTTCTGCTGGTGGGGTAATCGTTCCCTTGAATGCTCACAGTGTTTTCTTCAGCACACAGCACCATAGTGATCTAAAAAAAGCTGGTTCCATCTGGAGTTCCAACTCAAACCCTGTAATCATTGGCTTAGACATGTCTGGGGCAGGAAGGAAGACATTTCCCATGAAAAGGCTGCTTTGAAAAGAATGATGGTATGGTGGGTTGGAACTTCTCTTAGTGTACGAAACTAAGTACATGTATATCATATAAATTTTCATACTAAAATAAAAAGCGATACTGCACCAAAAACAGAAAAAGAAAGTCTGCTTCATGCACAGTGCTTTCTCTTAAGAAAGTCTTTACCATATGGTACAAAGAAAGGTCTTGTCTGAATGTGAATGGTACAGAAGTTCAAGCCAAAGTGGTGGGGAGGAGGTTAAAGATTTCCTTCACACACTCTATGGCTGTGTTTGTTCCATTAGTTCCAGTCATGATGGGCTGTGTTGTCTGCCAATGTCCCCTTTATTCCCAGACCATTCTTGTGGAAAGTATTGTTGTCTGGACCTGGAGAGAGGGGAGGGGCAACATCTTCTTATGGTAAAACTTGAACTGAATACCATTAAATTTAAATAGGATCCATCACTGTTTGATATACATTTACCATGACAATATTTGTTACTTAATGTAAAATAATCAATATCATCATGGGAAAATGATGTTGAGAGTGGATAATCAATTTCTTTTTGAAAGAGTAAAATTTGCAAATTTGGGGGTAAAATTCTGTCTGTATGGAGCTCACAATGGTTAGGGTATGATGTGTTGTTTTTCAAATATTTTGTATCCTTCGTCAGTAAGTATGGCTGTTAACAGATTTAATCGTACAAATGCACCTGTAAAAAGGAGTGACCTGCAACTGGTATCAATGGCAATATAATGATACCAAGGTTATATAGAGATAACATCCTTGCTGATACTGATCAAGTTATTTAATGCAAACTTTGATCCAAATGGACATTTCAAATTAATTATCTATTATGTTTACTGGCAGATTACCTGACCCAAAATACACTATTAGTATTAGATCTTCCTGATGAGATCTTATCTAGAAAAACTAACTTGATCCACTGTGGATCAAGTAACATAAGGAGATAATTGTTTCCATCCATCCTGGAGTTGTACAAGAAAAGCATTTTGCAGAACAATGGCTTTATCATGGTTGTTCAAGTGAAACAGGCACTGTGAATCATAGGCATAATTCCTGTCAATGGATATCTAATGATAAGAATTATTCTGAAGGAATCATCCTTGTACTTTGGCATGACAGAAAGTTGTCTGTTCTGTATGTAAAGCAGCCTTTTTGAGCCATTCCCCAGGAGAGTGTTGATGATACACCCCCAATTGATTTGTTCTGCTTCTGGAGTTTCCCACCAGGGCCCAGGAGAAACCAGACAAACATGCCCTGTGGCAATGTTACAGAGGAAGTCTGGAGGCAAAGGCCACCTAATTACCGGAGGCAAGGAAGAGGTCAGTCCACCAGTCTGTGTGGTCAAGAATGATTTGCCAGTTGTCTCAATGTCTGGGTATAATAACTTCTTTGGTCAAGTTTTTCCACAAGTTGACCAAGGGGGGCGATTGAGCTTTTAGGTTCCACTTTACCAAGACCACTTGAAATCTTATCTATTTTATAATATAATAGCTCAGTTAATTGAATAACAATTTGAAATAAATGTTATAGATCATGGACATTGTATTGCAGTCTCCTTTCCTGGGCCATGACTGACATATACCAGTATTTTTTTGTCCTAACTTGATCCTGAACTTCTACTAGTTGAGGTAACATTAAATGCACAAATTTTGCATGTGTTTAGAGAATATTATTAGTGTCTGTGGATGCATCATTGGATTTGCATTGGTTCCCATCTTTTAAAAATGGAAAAGTATAAATTCAGTTAGACATCTTAATTATAATGAAGGGATCTTTTTCAATTAAAAGTGTCAGAGTCTTGTATGGAAACATTTAGAGCATTACTTACACTGATTGTGGAAATTTGGACCAGACTGGGCATGGCATGTGGTACTATTTTGATGAGTTTACATTACGGTGTTGCCTGCATGTAATTATTGCCTTGACCTAGAAAGGCTGGACAACACCGCTCCTTGCATGGAGTAGCTAGCCTAGGTACCATCCTATTTGCGGCTATCAGCATCAGCACCTGCTACGGATTTGACACCAGGACCAGAGATTATACATGTAGCCTGGGTACCATCCTCCATTGTAACTGCTTGGTCAATTCTTTCCCTTGCTTGCTAACCATGGTGGTTAGCAAGCGAAAAGATTGACCCAGCAGTTGCTATGGAGGATGGTACCCAGGCTACTCAGATGAGCCACTGTGTGTGCTAACCAGTATGCCGCTGATGGCACCAGGTTACGTTGAGAGAAAAAGGAATAAAAAATCAAAATGACCTTGAAAGTTTTTAACAGGTTGAAATCTTGCTGGAGCTTGTGGTAATAATTTATGACAGATGACCAGTGGGTGTTTCGGTGAGGAGTTATGTTTGACAGTCCTGATTCAGAACATGTGTGGAAGTGTTAGATTTGCAGTCACCCATCCCTTCTTCACTGAACCTGCAGAAGTTATCAGTGTCCTACACCCTGGGAAGCCATCAATACTTCATTAGCTGAACACATTATAGCACCATAACTAATAGCATTCAAACAGACTGGCCAATTTGTGGTGGGCACAACTGACACCCCTCCATCAACCTCTCGTGTTTTTAGATTTCAGAATCAGTAGGTGGTCAGTGTTGGTTTTATCAGCTCGCCCTGTGATGGTCTGTGTCACTGATAAAGTATGACAAAAAGGCAAAGCTAGCCTGCTGGTCTCAAGCACATTTGTGCTGACATTTTTCTCTGTTAGCTCTATAGTGAAACAGGGATTGGTATTGCTGTTCTAGATTGGTGGAAACAGGATATAAAGTCCTTGGTGGAAAGGAGTGGTTTACAAGGCAAGGCCTCCTGGCCCCTTGACTCTGTTACAGCAGTCCCTTTCGTAGTGTAGTAGTGCAGTTGTACGTCAAGATTACATGTTACAATTATCAAATTTTAATGATTTTTAACAACAGTTACTTTAATGGTCAATGTTTTTTTCACAACCACAACATTACAGGAAAGGGAATAATTCTAGCATCATATGATAATGGAGAGACATTTGTTGTGCATCAAAATTTCCTCTCGGGTTGGTCCGGAAATGTTTCGTGGCATTTTTAGGTCACTGAGGATGATCCAGTTGTTGAAATATTTATCTTATCTCCTGTCTTCTGGTGAGGCATTTCTCATTGAACACAGGATCATACCGGAGTACCATACCAGCTGAAATTAATCAGGCTTCGGAGCCCAACCAAACAAACCTACTTGATCCATTCCAACATTCAGTGCTACACTGCAGCATCAGTCATGACACAATTGAAATTCCTATGAATGTAATGTGGGTAGTGAGAACCCATGCGCACTACCGGTGTGTCAATCGACACGGTCCTGCGCAGGCGCCCTCACTTCCAGTTGGGGGACTTCCTTGGTGCAGTTCTCACACGCCGGAGGTTAACCCCAATTCCTGTACCCCAGCTTACCTGATTTTCAGCCATTGCTGTGATCTTAACCCTCTCAGCACGAGAAGCCACTATCGTGGCTTTCCCACAGGAAGCCACGATCTGGCTTCAGGTTTAATTCCGGCGGGAAATTCAAACTGACTACTGTGAAATGGGAAATTTGGCAGAGTCTGCCAATCAGGATGCTTGTATCTTTGACCAACCAGAAGGGATGTAGCATTTGAGCCCTGTTTCTGAGGCCTCCAGCGTGTGTTTTGGCTTCAGTTTTCTACAGGTTTATTTAGTAAATTTATCAGAAATGGAGACAATTTGGTGGATAATTTTGTTGGTGGCTTACAGGAGTGATGACAGGGAAATCCTTGAGGGACAGCAAGGCAAACATCCAGCTGTTTTTGTGGAGATCAAATGAGCTGATATCACCGTGTCTAATGAGTTCTACATGCATGCTTCCTTGTTGTTTTTCTTGGGCATGAGGAGGACCAGGTCTGGTCAGAAAGGTCACTGGTCTCAATTGACATTTTAGATACTCTGATACCTGTTTCTCTACCCAAGTCATAAGTAATAGGATTTATTTGACTCCCTGATATGTGGAGAACATCCAGAAAAATAATTTGCCATTTAGCACAAGGCATATTCATTATTTCAACAGTACAACTACAGGTGTGGGGAGGGGGGCACAACTGTTTATTGGGGTGAACATTTGTTTATCAACACTGAACTTATTTGAAATCATGCTTTGATTTTTAGTTTTTGGTCATTCTAACAGCATACCAGCATTGTGTATGTATAATTGAGTATTTCTACATAGTTTTATGATAAATGACACAAAAAAGTCAGTCCCTAGCCAAATGTTTTCTTTTGTGAAGCTTTTTTTGGGAGTGTTGCAAATGTGTTTTTGAGTGGTTTCCATGACGATTGCTGTCCTCAGATTGATGGTATGATATTTATTTTGCTTGTTTTGGAAAGGCCATTCTGTGAGCTTTCCAGCAATATATAGTTTTCCTAGTCTACTCCTTACATAACAGCTCTAATAATAATACACAAAAAGTACTAATTGACACCTGTATAGACTGAAATTATATGTCGTATATGGTATACAGGAAAAAATTTTATGACGTGTTGAGAGGGTTAATGTGAAATACTCTTAAGTTAGACGCAAATTTTCACCTTTTATAGTCTGAGCACAAATATCTTAGACAAAAGTCTTCAAAAGGAATTACGCTTAAACAAGTTTTACGAATCATTTGCGAAGACACAATACATTAACTTCCGCACCTGACTTTGAACTCCACTTACTCTCAGTGACCTGCATCAAAACAGTTGTACTGATGTTTGATTCTTTTTTTTGTTCCTATTTTGACAGTTCCGAGTACTACACATGGTTTCCCATGGCATTTCCTGTGTTGATGACATCAAACACTTTTCCTTTTCTTGATTCTAGGAGGATATCATGTATCTTTGGTAAGGAAGTGTTCATGTTGTTAGTAGACACCGGAAAGTAGAGAAGCAATGCTTCTAATGGTATCATAGCCAACCACGTGTCGGTAGGTATCCTGTATCAGTATCACACGTCATTTTCTTTGGTACTGTCCTAGTGACTCTTTGTCTTTCTTACCCAAATGGTTATGTTCTAATCTTTCAAATGTCTGCCCAAGAGGCCAACAGTCCTTGTTCAGGTAAGTTGTGGTGTGGAGTTTCCAAGTGTCAATAACCACCAATTAGGAAAGGTAACAGAACCCTCAGTACAGTGTAAATAAACATGAAAACAAACAAAAGTGTGCTGCATTGTGGGGTGGAACATGAGTGAGTGACGGGGCAGCGTGTTTTGTCTCCAGCGCCCTCCGGAAAGCCCAGGTATGACCCAGAGGTGGCGCCCACCCGGCAGGTGATTGTCAAGTAGACAAGTGTGCTGGAATAATGGAGGACCGGAAGGATCGTCAAAGATTTGCTCCCGCCTAGATTTTCTTGTGGATATCATACACCTGAAGTAACTGATCACTGTTTTTGACAGGCGCATGTAATACAGCAAAAGAGAGTTCCTGCCACATTTTTTTTCTTCAGTCAGTCGCTTGAAACCATCTTTTTCATTGTGATTTAGTTACATGTACATGGATCAAGTTCAGTACCAGGTGATAGTGCCAGAGGCAACAATTTCCGAAGTTCAGGGGAGTTATCAGCATAACTGTGAAGTCTGTTTGACTTTTTCAAATGTACACTTGCTAGCAGCTGCTTGGGCTCAATAGCACTGGAAGTCTTCCATACTGCACACCTGTCTCACAGCCGGTCAGTACAACCTGGCAGTAAGAATCATAATTTAGATACCAACTTGAAATCTGATACAGTGTATGCCTCTAAAATTTTGGGGTGGAGGGATGTCCCCGCTATTGGTATCACCATGGACGTTATAACGTCCTTGGTATCACTGGAGTATACACTACAATGTATGTATCCTATATGCTTTTACCTGTTTTTACCAAAAGCACCAGGCCAACACTGATTGGCCACCTAGTTGAATTTCACATCCATAAGATGTGATGTTCAACAATCTTGTCTCATAAAGGATAGTACGCAATAAATCACACACTAAACACAAACACACTTTGTCATGATCTTTTTTAATGCAATACTGTATTTACAGTGGGAAAGTGAAAAAAAAATTGACATCCCCTGTTCTCAACTCTCTTTTGGTTGGTAGTTATATTTTTCTGCGATTGAATCTTATTGGAGAAGGGAATGATTCAATTGTAAGAAGTCGTTATTTCGCTGAAGAAAGTTCAAAAGGTACAAAAGATTTTGCATGGAATCAAATATCTGGCATGTTGTTGTTACCTGCCAAAACAGAACACCTCAAGGACAGATAATCCCTGTCACTCCTCCCCTCTCTATTCCAAGTTTAATCTGTAAACAGTGAGACAACAATTAGAGGTGGGAACCCTACCATTGCTTTAACTCCACTTCAGCCGCCACAAGCAGCTGAACAATGCTCCGCCAGCCTTCAAAACTTTGATTATGTATCTTGTTTTTGACCTGTAGACACTTGGCACTGACCCAGATGGGGAGGTAATTATGTCAAATTCTTCTCATTGTTGGCTCCAGGGGAACCTCGCTTCCGGCAAAATAGCTGAAACACGTGCCTTGGGTGGAAGTGATTCACCTCTGAATCAACAGGGTACTGCTGCGATTGTTGGTGGCCCATGTGTGCCAACAAAGCGCTCAAACGAGGAGGGGCCACTGAGATTTACAAAATAAATCTGTTGTTACAGGCACAATAGGATTGTAACACAAAGTACTGGCAAATACTTGAAGTGACGCAGAAGGGTGAGGATTATGTGCGCCAAATGGTACCTAGTGGTTGTAACGATGGGAAAGCAAATGATTGGTGTGGCAACATTCTTTTGATGACACCCCTCCCTGTGAAAATACCTCTTGTTTGTCTGTTGGAGGTGTGCCCTTTCCCCGCCCTTCCGCTATGCCACTATATCAATCTGCTACAGGTGTATCATCCCTGCTGACGGGACATTTCCACGCACGAATGGGCCATGCTGCATCACGTGACATTTGGTAGAATTTCTGTCTTGTGCTGAGAGGAGTGGGTGTCATTTTTCCCCAGCTTTCTGCTTGAACGACAACATTAGCGACGTTGAAGGTTTGGTTGCAAAGTGCTGTCATACTTTCTAACAACTTATTCATCGCCAGGTGTGTTTGTTCACCAGGTTTCAAAGACCAGGTCGTAGGTCAGACCATTCCATGTTTGTAGAGACCCTCTAAAGTAAATCTATCAGGCTGAAACATCATCAATATAAAATCCTGACACACAGGGCCAGACAAATAGTTTGTGTGCTGTCCAAATTCAGCTGTTAATTGCTCGACAAAGAGGAGCAAACCCACATACTCCTAAAAGGACTAAGACGGGTCTGTCCCACAGGACAAAGACACAGATAACAGAGCAAGTGCCTGGTTTTCCGCTATGGAGTTAATTCTATAAAGCATAGCTGAAGCCACTCCAAGCGTATCTTATGTTTGTGTTGAGTAATCACCGTATACCTTAAGATTATGACTAACTAAATGTTGTGAGAAGTTGGCTTTATCTTGTTGCATGTTCTCACAGCCACAGAAATTGTGTTCAATAGATTTTTGTCTGATCAAAGATTCACAACCAAAAAAGGTTCAGTTACGTTTAGTAATGAGCCCTTGTGCTACCAGTTTTATATAACACCTGGTAAAAGGATATCCCATGTTTGTCTTGTCTTGTTCAGTTTCCAATTCCAAATCTTGTGAATTATTTGTTACTTTACATGTCTGTCATTCTTTCCTGTGTTTTCAGCCACATGAGTCTCATTGGTCAATAAAGTGTGAAAAAGAATTCATCTCTTTCTACATTGATTGCCTGGGGCAATGATTGACATGCCAATATGATACTGATACCATTCTTCCGAAATGTCATATCTGGCATTGGAAAGGTTTGATGGTTTCTGGTTAGGTAGGATACTAGAAGTTTTTTTGACCTGGATATTGTACTTGTACAAAGACACCAGTGTGTTTTGAGTGCAAGCTTGGCTCCAGCAAACCCCTTTCTCCTCTACTGGCACTTCCTGTGGCTGGAAACCTCATCCTGCTCTTCACTATACAGTCCATG
Source organism: Branchiostoma floridae (assembly GCF_000003815.2). NCBI lineage: Eukaryota > Metazoa > Chordata > Leptocardii > Amphioxiformes > Branchiostomatidae > Branchiostoma > Branchiostoma floridae. Next base: position 13,837,258 of record NC_049985.1, on the reverse strand, counting down.
TATTAAGGAGGCGAAAAACAGGAAGCACCTTTATTTGAGTAGAATACTTAGGAATTCCTTTGGTAAACTGTGTAAAAGATAGTGGTGTTTCAACAATTAAGTGGTTAGTAAAGCTAGGGTGGGAAAAGTGGTGGCTAGTACAAAATGAGGTCAGAAACCGGGTCGTTCCAATCGCCTTTCGTATTTCTCATAGGGCGTACAAATTCGGGATGGTCAATCCACTGTCTGAGCTTGTGCCTCTTATTTGCTCAATGTCGGTGCCTTCAAAAGGGAGATCCCGCCGGCAGACTTTCAAAATGGGGCATAATGGGATAGAATGTGTGGCAGACCTTTATCTGCAGGTCCACAAAGGTGTGATAATCCAGGTGCAAAGACTTTCCCTGAAAGCCGCTTTAGTGAGCAGGTATAGCTCCTGACCAAAGCTGGACAGACAGGTGAATGGTGTGGATAGCAAGAGATTTTCAACAAGAGATTTTTATCAGGGGAAGGCTCTTCTTTCTGAAGCTTCAGTGGATATATAAGAATGTTACAATATAGGGCAATCTGGAAGCTTCCGGTGGCATTGAATAGTAGATTGATTTATATCTCTTGTGACCCATACTTCTACTATTACCTATCCAGTGAAAAGACATTGTATAATGGGGCAATGTGTCTGTAGTTTTTGCTATAATCTGCACTGCCACACCTACCACTAAAATCTCAAGGTCTCGTAAAGTTTTACAGACACCTTCACTCAACTAATCCATCTGTCTTCCTCCTGGAAGAATTTTGCCCCTTTGATGTCCAAACATTTGTAAAGAAGGTTCCCTGCAGCAGATGGCTTCACTTAATTAGATGTCAGAAGGGGGAATGTCTAGAATGTAACAGTGCTGGACACAAGATTTGTTTATTGTACTGGCAGGGAACAAACATTCCGCACCTCTGGGATCTCCATCTTACTACACTTTGGCCACACTGGAAATGTCGGCCACATCTGCACAAATCCAGCTATCTCGCCATCAGCACACAAGGGGAAAGTTTGGTTAGAGTTCTGGCAGAGCAGAGGCAGCTTTGTGAAATACCATTAGGTTAGGGAGTCTGGAAGATGGCAACTCCTTCTCTCCAAGCAGAGGTTCAGCTTTGTCTGTTTTTTTGACATGTTTTAACTTTAAGTATTTCTATTGGGTCTCTTTTTCTTTATGTTCGGCAGAAAAACATAAAAATGTCTAGAACACGTTAACATTCTGAGCCAAACCTCTGCTTGGAGAGTATGCAGCCTCCTCTCAGCACCTCCTTGTTACTTCTGGAGAATTTTGACGGTAGCAAGATGTTAGGAATAGCAGACATAGCTTGGCCTTTGGCCTGCTGTCAGAGGTCTTTACTGCATGACTTTCCCGATACAGTTTGAAGTTAGCTTCCTATATTTACTGGTTGTTGAATCACTGGGGAATCTAGTTTGTTTGTTTCACAAAAAGACTGACTGTTGTGTGGTGACTGTCACAATGTCACTAAAAATATCATTTTTTTCTCTATTATGTTAGATTTGTTGCTCTTTGTGAACCATGCTGGATGGCACAACATTCATGTTCACCACACTTGTATCCCAACAATCTTACTTGCAGGCCAAGTGGCAGGCCCCTTATGGTTTCCATATTAGGCATGGTGCTGCAGCCTAGTGTTGGGGAACAAGAAAGCTTCTCCCGTCTTTACACTCCTTCTGGTTTTGACCTCTATGTCAAGGTTAAACCACAAAAATGTAGATCAGAGCCAGGGCTTTTGATTGGCATCATGGGAAACACTGGTCTGGTGCACAGATGAACAGTTACGACCAGAACCAGGCAGGTGTGTGTGCAGACTGAATACTCAACTGTCTAAACAAACACACTTCTAATGCTTCTTACATAGCTACCTGGTGCTATCCTGCACTCCGTCTGTACAAGCCAGGAAATAGTGTCTTCAACAGTTGACTGACACACTCTCTGGTTTATATAGCTGCCTTCTTTCCATTGGGTGAGCTTTCTGATTCTACTGAAAGTTGCATGACCAGTTTAGGGTTTCCCATACCACATGTATTTTATCCAGGCAGCCTTGTCCAAACTGATTTTACACTGTGCTGCACAGGATAGTTGGGTCTTTGTCCCTAGGATTACACCTGGAAAACAAGCATGTTACACCCAGAGCTCAGGAAAGCTTGACTGCCGGATGTATCTGGATGGAACCCAAACTGACAACAGGAAAGATTTAAAAGATTTGGTGTGTCTCATCAGTGGGTGTCATCAGAATGTACTGTCACCATTTCATGACTGCATTTTCAAATACATGTCAAAAACATTCAATTGACTCTTGATTTTATTTTACAGCCACTCATCAAGACTGGCCTATCAGTAATACCCCAATTTAGCAGAAAGCTATTCTCATGTCTCACTAGTTTTCACAGACATGGTTTGACCCCAATGGGCCATCATGTCATGCTCTATACACCCTTTGATCTCCGATGAATACACCTGTAAGTCTGACTGGAAAGGCAGCTGTATACTCAATACACCTCTTCAGCAATGCAGGATTTGGTAAACTTTCCTTCATATGCAGGAGACTAAATTGCAGGTTGTTGCAATGCACTTCCCTCATTATACGATTAGCCTGGATACCAGACCTCAGCCTGATTTTAAAAATATCTACAGATATTTTTGATATCAGGCTGGGGTCTGGTATCCAGGCTAATTGTATAGTGAGGGAAGTGTATTGTAACAGCCTACAGGACTGACAATTTAGTCTCCAGATATGCTCCATTTTACTTATGTTATAGAATACAGTCAAATCTATATCAGTGGCCACATATTGGTGGTTCCTTGCGTAATTTTTCTCATTGAACCATGCTTTTGTAAATGGCCACTAGTCTACTACGAGTATTTTCTCAAGCCCCTTGAATGGTCATTTTAGATAAATTTGACTGTATCCTTTTTTTTAAAAGAACACACATTAAAATATGACACCAGAGCAAGCCATTTACATTGCCTTTGATTTATTACATAGCAATAAGTATTGTATACAGCAACCAGAAAATTATCCAACCAGAATATTAACAATAAGATCATATATTTCTATTTACAATTTGAACACAGCCATTTCTCTCTTGCACAGAACAAACTTCAGACTTCTTTTCATAAGAATCTCTTCACAAAGCATTCAACACATTTCTACACACTGTTAGATTCTCCACCATTGTGGGCTATATTATATATCTAAATACCTCACAATAAACCTTCGTGAAACTGCAACAAAAGGTATCAAAACTGAAAATAAACAAACGGAATGTGCTCTCTTCTGTTGTATAATTAGTACATGTAATTGAATGCTATACTTATTTAGTATTTCCATTCTCTAAGCAAACTTGATGATAGAGGGCATCAAAGTTAGTTGGCTACAAGGATATTTTACTATGGTACTTATTAATGTAAAATTGATTAAACCTGAATGCTTATTATGTTGGCAACTTTTTGTTTGACACTTGATAGTAGGTAAGTTAATATTACGTGTATATGATAATGTACTGGTATGGTCTCTTGTCCTAGAAGAACAAGAAGGATTTACATAATTGTTATATTGTTTAATACCTTACCAGAAAAGTTTGCAAGTATCCAGACATTTTAGAAGGTGATTATTACATGATGCTGTTCTTGCAGGAATTTGTGTGGTGGGCCTTGCAGAAGAATTCCAGGGCACTTAAGTGGCCATTTTACAAGGTGTTATAAATAAGTGAAAGCAGGTGTTATAGGAAGGAGAAACTTCTTCAGAAAGATTGTTACAGGTGATTAAAAAATTCCTTGTCTTTTCTATAACAGGTAATGACAAGTTGGTACAAAAATTGTGATATATCTTGTCAAAGCATTCAATGGGAGGGGCTTGGTACATACATGTATGCATCTCTGAACTACTGTCATTCTCCAATTTCAGATCGGAATCCGGTTACCAAGGGATGATGTGCAGAGTATGCAACCATCCCGAACAAAATCCCGGTCTTCTTCTCAGATAACCCAACCCACATACCATGTTCGGGTATGTTCTTGTAAATTCATTTCCGCATTTTGGCATCCTTCCTGCCACAATTTAACTCCTCCCAAAGAAAACTTTGGAAGATATCCAACTAGATGAGGCTTACATGTGGTTCTGACTTGTGATGTCTTTACAAGGATCAAACCCTAATGCTGTAGGTATTTTTGGATGACGCTAGCACATCCGTCTTATCACAGAGAACACGAACCTGTCATTCTGCATAAATGTTCTTCTGTTAAACTGATCATTCCACTGGTCATCATGAGTTTGCAAACTTTACATGCTCAGACTGCAAAATTCAGAAAAGGAACATGTTCTTTTGTACTTAATTACACAATGAGGTAATAGCACCTGCAAATGTAGATTGTGTATTTGTGGAGGTAAAAATGTACTTGCACAACAAGGTTGGCCCTGTCAACAGAGAAACCAATTGGAATGTTTATATGGCAAGTACTGTGACCTTCTGCCTTGGTTTGCAATGCAGATCATTACCCTAATTGCGATGTATGCCTGGACTAAACAGCACCTGAATCAGCCGAATGCCACGCACCATTTACAGCATCCGTTTGGAATTCGAACAAAAAAGAATCTGAGTATTTCCACACCACACTGTCATCTACATAGCTTTGCTATATATATATAAGTTTATCTCTATATATGTATATATATTTACTCCATTGCTGCTCTCCTAAGGCAGCTAAAGTATGCTAACATGTCAAGAGGTCAAAGCACAAGCTCCCTCCACTATACAGATTTCTTGTCCCACAGGATAGAGGCTTCTACATTCTGACTTGTACACATAAACATGGAAATAACATACCTCCTGAGGGCTAGACTACTACTGGCCTGGCTCTATATCTTCCATCTAGTCCAATATTTTCACGCAGGGAAAGACAGGGAACTAAACAGTCCACTCCTTGCTCACAGAGCAAAAGAAAAGAAGATTCCACAGAAGAAGTCCATAATCTCATCCTGTTGGTGGTTCAATAACGATGGATGATTGTTCAGTCGAAACTTGTTTTCATCTGCAAGGAGTCTTGCCAGGTTGGGAGGAAGACTGCTTCTGATCCTGCAAACAAAATATAAGACTTGTTTAAGTACTACTAGAACTGTGGAGAGTGCTGAGTTGTAATGCAATGTTAAAGTAACCAGAACCACACAATTGACACAGTGAATTGTCAATAAAGTCAAATGTAATAACACTTCTCTCCAAGCAGTGGTCCAGCTCTGGCTGTTTTTTAACTGGTTTATGCATTTTTATCTGGCTTTCTATTTTATGCTGTTTTCTAAATAAATAGCACAAAAACATAAAAATGTCTAGAACACGTTAACATTCTGAGCCAAACCTCTGCTTGGAGAGTATGCAGCCTCCTCTCAGCACCTCCTTGTTACTTCTGGAGAATTTTGACGGTAGCAAGATGTTAGGAATAGCAGACATAGCTTGGCCTTTGGCCTGCTGTCAGAGGTCTTTACTGCATGACTTTCCCGATACAGTTTGAAGTTAGCTTCCTATATTTACTGGTTGTTGAATCACTGGGGAATCTAGTTTGTTTGTTTCACAAAAAGACTGACTGTTGTGTGGTGACTGTCACAATGTCACTAAAAATATCATTTTTTTCTCTATTATGTTAGATTTGTTGCTCTTTGTGAACCATGCTGGATGGCACAACATTCATGTTCACCACACTTGTATCCCAACAATCTTACTTGCAGGCCAAGTGGCAGGCCCCTTATGGTTTCCATATTAGGCATGGTGCTGCAGCCTAGTGTTGGGGAACAAGAAAGCTTCTCCCGTCTTTACACTCCTTCTGGTTTTGACCTCTATGTCAAGGTTAAACCACAAAAATGTAGATCAGAGCCAGGGCTTTTGATTGGCATCATGGGAAACACTGGTCTGGTGCACAGATGAACAGTTACGACCAGAACCAGGCAGGTGTGTGTGCAGACTGAATACTCAACTGTCTAAACAAACACACTTCTAATGCTTCTTACATAGCTACCTGGTGCTATCCTGCACTCCGTCTGTACAAGCCAGGAAATAG